>NC_026150.1:6980411-6998199 GCF_000512975.1 Sesamum indicum
TGAATATCTTTTACCTACCTGGGCGACCCACCTGTACGATCACCTTGATCTTCTCAGGATTGGCCTCTGTTCGTTTCTCACTAACCATGTATTCCAAAAACTTGCCACCTCGCACTCCGAACGTACATTTGGAAGGGTTGAGTTTCATACCATATGATTGCAAAAGCTCTTTCCAGATGCTTCAGGTGATCGCTTTCAAGCCTGCTTTTCACCAACATATCGTCCACATAGACCTCCATCGTATCACTGATCAGATCTTTGAACATTTTGTTCACCAGCCTTTGATAAGTTTGCCCCTGCATTCTTAAGATAAAAAGGCATAACGTTATAACAATAAACACCCTATTCAGTTAAAAAGGCAATTTTCTCCTTATCCTTCTTAGCCATGAAGATCTGATGGTAACCTTGATACGCGTCCATCATGCTAAATAATGCACATCTCGCCGTGGAATCTACCAGCAGATCTATTCGAGGTAGAGAATATGGATCTTTAGGGCATGCCTTGTTTAAATCCGTAAAATCTATATACATGCACCATTTTCCAGAGGCTTTAGGCACGATCACGACGTTTGGAAACTAGATCGTGGTACTGAATTTTTGAAACAAAACCAACTTGCAACAACTTATTAACCTCTTCTTCAATAATCATATTCCTTTTGATCCAAAACACCCTTTTCTACTGCTATATTGGCTCAATTTGAGGATCTATGTTGAGTCGACGCACTATGACTTCAGGGTCGATCCCCTCAAAGTCAGATGGATTCCATGCGAACATGACATTATTTCTCATTAAGAAATCAATGGTCATCATCTCTAACTCAGGCGTCATTTGTGATCTAATTCTGGTCGTTTTGTTGAATTCTCCAGATACGAGATTGACCTCTTTGTATTCCTCCACCGACTCCATTCTCTCAGTTCTTCCTTTCTTTACTTCTTCACATTGTCCCTGATCCTCTTTCCTTTTTTTCTCTCTTTCCAAAATCTGCCTGTTTTATTGCCAAGTTATAACATTGTCGAGCTGCTCTTTAATCGCACCTGACTTCTCCTACCCTGCACTTGGTGGGAAGTTTTATCTTCAAGTGGTAGGTTGTACTACTGCTCTGAGCCTCGGGTGCCCAAGTACCACATTATACGTGAAGGGACTGTCAAATACCAAAAATTGGATCATGCATGTCTTCCTTTTGGGCTTTTCTCAGATGGATACTGGAAGATCAATTAGACATTCTAGCACGACCTCCCTCCCTCCAAATCCAATTGGAGGCATTTTCATAAGCTTTAATTTCAGCTCTCCCAAATCCATATTCCTTAGCACGTTAGTAAATATAATATCAACAGAACTACCATTAATGATTAACACTTTGTGTACCTGGTGGTTAGCAATATCCATTTTAATCACCATGGGGTCATTTTGCTCCCGTTACCCCGAGCTCACGTCTTTATCACCAAACACTGTATCTTCTTGCTGTTCCATGTTTAATATATGTTCTCTTTGGTTATACCTACAGCTACGCGCATACTTTTTGCAAGCTCTAGAAGAATCTCCACCTGTGGGTCCTCTTGATATGGTATGGATGACCCCCTTTATGGGTGCGTTATCCCGAGCTCTTTCTCTTTTTAGGTCACTTTTTCTGGTTCTATCTCGATTTCACGATCTACTCCTCCTTCCTCTTTTGTTATTATTTTCTGTCTCGTTCTTCCTTTCGGCTATCAAGTCCTTGAAGTATCCTTGTCGTATCAATCTCTCAATCTCATCCTTCAATTGTTAAACACTCCTCCGTATCGTGGCATTTATCCTTGTGGAACCTGCAATATTTGTTAGAAAATCTCTTTGCAGAAGTATCCCTAGTCTTACCTGGCCACTGCATGAGTTCATCCTTCTCTACCATCATCATCGCCCTCTCCCTTGTAGCACTTAGAGGAGTGTACTTATGGTATATGAGGCTGGTATAGCATTCTTTTTTCCCGATCTTTTTCAGGTCAGTACTGTCCTTCCTTCGATCTCTCTCCTCTTTTAGTTCGACCTTGCTCCCTGGACCACTCGCTGTCTTTTATAGCATTGTAAGTGGATCCTAAGAATGGAAAACACGTTAGGCTTACTGAGAAGCTCTCAGCTAAGGCCTCTGATGCTTAAGTTAGAAAAAGTGGGATCGAATATGATCTGAAAGGCTTAATATGGTCGAAATAACATTAATTGCACACACCTATAAATGCTAATGATTGACGATATTTATAGTTTTCCATACCGTATGAGATGGCTCCATGTGGCAATACCTGGAAGCAAGCATGTCAGAAGATCCAACGGTCTATAATCCAGGTCTTTATTCCAGATCGGATCGAACGGGTTAGATCGGCGACCCGACCCGCTGACATTTACACGGATCTTGTCCTCTTTAGTAATTTTCCTTAAATTGAGGGGCATTTTCATCCTTCTGCTCGCTAGACAGGTTATTACCCATATCAAGTTTAGCCTTCACTCAGGATATCGTGTTTGCAATTGCTAATGGCTTTTGTAGCACCTCTTGAAGTGGGATTTAGCTGTAGGCTGGTGAATGAACGTCATGTGGTCAACCTGGAGACTCATTATCCAGCAACATAACTTGTATTGGAATTTAATTTAATTATTTCTTTAATTAAATTTAAATAATTTTTATTTGGTTCAAATATAAATCCAACTTGAGTTATTAATATTTGTTTTTTAATTTTGTATAATCGAATCAAACTCAAAGATTTATCAAATAAAGAATTTTGTTCAAATTTAATTTGTTAAGTTTAACAAATCGAATACAAATGAAATTCTATCAATCGAATTCAAAATGCTTATGGCATTTTCTCAAAACTAGGAAATATGGCGTGTGTGCACGTGTAAAAATAAATTCTTAGAGGTAAATACATAGGGTAGAATACACTTCTTCCCTTCCTCCTCCTGAACTATTCTTGATGTAACATTTATCCTCATAAATTACTAAATATAACACTTACCCCATCAGTTGGACAAAATTATCCCTCATGTCTTGACAATTATATTATTTTTAATATATTTTAGTATTTTGCACATTAAATAATTATCAAATTATTTTCTAATTATTCATTTACTTTTCTAAATTTTAGATTATAAAAAATATCCCTTATATATTTTTCAACTACCCCTACTCAAATTCCTATTCTCATCTATATATTTATACTATCTATCTATACTAATACGAAAAAGAATTTTTTTTTTCACTCACAAACAACAGTTTGTGATACTGCGATACCAAAATTTTTTGTCGATAATATAGCTAACTTAATATTCTTTATTTAATTAGTTTTCTTAAATATAATATTCCGATTTAATATTTTATTCTTATGCATAATGCAATTTAAAATGTTAAAAATTTATTTATTTTATGCACGTAGAGAAGACGTGTCGTAGAGAGTAGTAATATATAAATAAAAGACGTGCAATACATAAAATGTATAATAAAGACGTGGAAAGTCTAATTACAATTTTGGTAAATTATAACGGGCACCCCTCAAATTTGTCTTAATTGCAAATACCTTTTTGTTATTTGAAAAATTACAAACACTTTCATAAAATTACGAATACCCGTGTAATGAGTTGTCATAAGAAGATATTTGTACTTTTAAATAATGAAAGATATGTATAACTATAACAAATTTTAGAAAAACCCGTTATAATTTACCTTTATAATTTGTCTTTTGATCATTTTATGACGCAAACTTTATTTATTTGTAGTCAATTAGTGAATTATAGGGCAAGAAAGGCAGTTTACTGGCAATGTCGATAGCTTATGCAGCAGCATAGCCGTTGGCCTAATACCGCCTGACGACATTTCTGAAGCCACTTCTTCGTTAACTCCGCCAAACACCTCTTTTAATTAATGCATGCACTTGTTCTCCACCACAACCATCGATTGCCCCTCTATCTCGTTCGATTCAATCTTCCGTCTGCCAAATCTTCCTCTCTCTCCAGAGCAATGAGTTCCTCAGTTGTGCTTCCTTCGATTTCTCTGACTAAACCCGCTCTCGGCTCCTCCGAATCCTTCAGAAGCTCCACCTGTTTGGGTTTCAAGAATGAGATTCGGAGGGTTTCCCGGTTGGGTTTGGGGAAATCTCGGGTTTTCATGAGCGTCGCCGTCGGATCGGAGGCGGTTGTGGTAGACGATGCGTTATTCAAGGATTACAAGCCTTCTTCTGCTTTCCTCTTTCCTGGTCAGGTCAGTCTGATTAGGTTTTTGCATAAATAATTTCTAGTTTCGCACGGTACACCTTAGTGAAGCTAATTGCATTGTGATTGATGTTCCACAGCTCGGTTTTGTTGATTGAATTGCTGGTTGTAACTTCAGTTTCGCATCAGTGGTGTTGTTTTTTTCTACTAGACAGCTCAATAATGATCATTGAATGAGAGACGAGTATATTTTTGCTGAACTAGTGCTTGTTTTACCAAATGTTGCTGATTGAACGCATTTTTATGGAGGAAAAGAATGGAAAGTGTTTTTTTTATCTTTTGGGGTAATTGCAAGGATTGGTAGTTCTGGTAGGGTTGAAACTGCAACTGCTTCTGATGATTATCGTTATAAGTTAACTATTTTGAACTATAACATGTGCTAAATTTGAGTATCCAAGGTCTTACTACTTCTCACAATGTATTTTTGTAATTTCACTGTCTTCAGCTATAATAGTTGTTAAATTGGTCTTACATTTGGGAATTTGTGGAGGTGAACTTCTATTTAATTGGGAACAAGAATGAAACTGATATATACATTATGATTTCTGAAGGCTTATTTATCAAAGAAATTAAGCCAAAAAATGAGCTAGCAATTAATATCAAGTTTACTTTCTGTGTGGGTAGAGGTTGAAACTGTCATTTTTTACTTCTGATGAGGGTTGTATGTCTTTGGTATCTTTTGATGATCTGAATCTAAGGTTGCAACTAGCAAACTATATAACTTATAGTACTGTCTTTGAGACTCGTATCGTTGTGATTAATTTTTATTTGATTCATCTTTAAAGGGTGCGCAAGCTGTTGGAATGGGTGTGGAGGCTCAAAAAGTGCCTGCTGCAGCTGAATTGTACAAGAGAGCTAACGATATTTTGGGGTAGCTTCAATACAATGCCATCATCTTTGCTTTTTCTAGAGCTCAAATCTGTACTAGCTATGTAAATTTTTAGTCTTTGGTATTGCATTTCTTGCTGGAAGTTACATGAAGTATATCTCAGCTGAAGATCATAATGTGAAGTAAAATTTCAGTAATATGCAATTCAAAAATCCTTTTGCATGTGCTTCTGGATTGCTAAGTACGGATGACGAAATAATTTCTATCAATTATCTTCATCCATCAACTCTTCAAAACAATTCCTAATACAAAAGAATTAGGTGGATAGTCTGAATTAAAACCCTTGAAGTATCCATCTAGATACAACAATAGTTTTGTTAAAACATGAGGAGGTTGATTTAGACTTTCCAGCTTATGAGATAGTGGAATGTTCAATTCCAGATCTGAATTATAATTCTGCTTTTACTAATGAAGTTTTCCATTTAATTTGTTTCACATGTATTTTATGTTTGATTGTCTTCTCATCATTACTTGTGCAACATCTAATGTTTTTCTTAATGAAATCAAGGTTTGACCTTTTAGATATTTGCATTAATGGGCCAAAGGAGAAGCTTGATTCCACCGTTCTAAGCCAGGTATCCTGTCATTGTATGAGTTGGGATATTTTCTCACTGCATGATCATGAAGTTTTATTGTGCAACATACAAGATATAAAGCCTTTTATATCATCATTGGGGCTAAGTCACTCTAATCTCCTAGGTGATATAAATTTTTAAAGTATGAATCTGATTGCTGTTGTTAAGTGCATCTGGGAAATTAAGTTTTTTCTTCATTAATCACAGTGGTGGTAGCACATTCGATGCGTCTACAGAAGTTGGCAGATCTTCAATTAATACTTATATAACTATATAAAATTAATCAGATAATAAATTTAATTTTTAGTTCTATACATTATATCATGATTTTCTTTTGAAATTAAATAAATGAATGTTATAGTTATCATGATTTTTGATACAAGGTATTTATAAAAAGAATTGTGAAATTTATGGAGATAAAAGTAAAACATAATTGAGAGAAGAGAGGAACAAAAAGATAAAACATGAGAGAAAAAGGAAAAATTTCACTTGCCATTTGCTTTTCATAGAGGGTTAATTTAGCCCATGCACATAATGCGGACCAAGGTGGTTAATGTAGACCTCTCAACCTTTATAGAGTATTAGCAGTTGAAGCACTTGACTCGTGTTTGTGGTTTATATTATATTTGTTTAATAAAATAAAAGATAACATGAATAATTGATCAAAATTGATAAAAAATATATCAATTTTAAATGTGCATGAGTAGAAAATAATTAATGGAACAAATTGATGTAAGAAATATTTATATTTATTAAAAAAATAAATATCTTGAAGGGTATTTTAGTCTATCAATATTATGACAATGACAACGAAGTTAGTTACACTAGAAAGTTGAGCCTTAATAAATAGTATAGTGAAAGCAAATGGAAACTGGATATCCTGGATGACTGGATTCTTGAATCCTGTCAGGAGTATTGGGGTATATTGCATTGATTAGTAAAAGATTTGCAATGAATATCAAACACACAGTATTTTTCTTTCTGACTATACAGTAAAGTCTTTTTATACATATGATACAAGGAACATCCTCATCCAGAGACGCACATATGCAACCATAGGAGATTGCTGATATTTGAAATGTGAAGTATAAACACATTCACATAGTGCATTTGCAGTACCAAGGACATCTATTCTACTTGAAAAAGGAAGTTATGAACTAATGTATTCTCCAAATATATTTTCACAGCCTGCTATCTATGTCACAAGTTTAGCTGCAGTTGAGGTGCTCCGAGCTCGTGATGGAGGTCAGCAGATAATTGATTCTGTGGATGTAACATGTGGTCTAAGTTTAGGAGAATACACTGCTCTTGCATTTGCTGGAGCTTTCAGGTAGACTGCGTTGAATGACAGTTTTTTGTTCAAATTGGACTAAGACCAGTGTCAGGTGGATTTATTATTATGTATATTGGTGGAAAATGTTTGCTAACTGTTGAATTAAGTTAAATCCCTTCTCTGATGTTTTTTTCTTTACAATGATGCAGCTTTGAGGATGGGCTGAAGCTAGTCAAGTTAAGGGGTGAAGCAATGCAGGTAACACCTATGATTTGCTATCTTGTATATAAGTGGATTTATCATCATATGACTCCTCGAAATAACATGCCTTTTGTTGCTATTGCCAGGATGCTGCTGATGCTGCCAAAAGTGCTATGGTTAGTATTATTGGACTAGACTCTGCTAAGGTGCAACAACTCTGCGATGCGGCCAACGAAGAAGTAGATGAAGCAAATAAAGTTCAAATTGCCAATTTCTTGTGCCCTGTAAGTTCATTACTTTTCAGTCTGGCATAAGAAAACAAGTATATGTTACACAGTAATTTAGACAGGCACTTCCTCAACTTGGTTGCATCATGTGGTAATTATGCTGTTTCTGGAGGCCTTAAAGGAATTGAAGCAGTTGAAGCAAAGGCAAAATCATTTAAGGCTCGAATGACGGTATCACCATTTGTATCCCTCCTGGCATATTTGCTCTTCTGCAAATTATTACCTTCCGACTTTTAACCACGTAATGTTTACTTAGGTCCGGTTAGCTGTAGCTGGTGCTTTCCATACTGGCTTCATGGAACCAGCTGTGTCAAGACTGGAAGCTGCTTTGGCATCAACAGTAATCAGAAGCCCAAGAATACCAGTTATATCAAATGTCGATGCAGAACCACATGCAGACCCGAACACAATCAAGAAAATACTAGCTCGCCAGGTAACACTGACTTTATTTGGTCCCACTAAACATCAGCCGGGCTGTATCTAATCATTCTCGTTAATCTACAATGTCAGGTGACTTCTCCAGTTCAATGGGAGACAACAGTGAAAACTTTGTTAAACAGAGGACTTAAAAAGAGCTACGAATTAGGACCTGGAAAGGTAGAAATTAATTCAATGTTGATTTGTTGGTGTCGTGAACTATTTCAGCATTTGATTTTTTTAACACTCAGCCAATTTTGTCAATGTTTTAGGTCATAGCTGGCATCGTTAAAAGGATGGATAAAGGTGCCGACATCGAGAATATTTGTGCCTGAGCCTATCCTTAAGGTGCTTATTCTGTGCCTTTTCATCCATGCTTTGCCAACATCTTTATTCTGAGCCATTTCATCAGTGCTTCGGCAAAACCTTTCTTGGTGAAACTGCGTAGGATAAATGCCAGTAGGAGCTCCAATTTGGATTGTTACCTCTAAAATTAGGGTATAAAACGCTATCGAGATGTATCTGTAGTTTCAATTTTGAGCATGAGTGTCACATATATATATAAAAGGGGACAGTAAATGTTATTGTTTCCATATTTGTGAGTAATCATTTGAAATTGAGGTGTGCAACTTGAGATTTTGACCTTATTACAATTTGATCAAGCTAGGAATGTGGAGGTATGAGCAAGATCAACCAGATTGAAAATTTTAAGTTGCTACTTGGTGTTGATATTTAAAGATTATGGGGTTAGATTTAGAGGGTGTTTGGCCGAACGAACTTAATACATCTCATAAGTTCATATAATGTATAATATGTTTTTAAAACTTATAAGATATTACATTTTTTTTAGGACTTGGATAAATTATAAAATTATAGAGCCTATACATAGGATGTTAGTAGTGGCAGTTTTGTAATTAATATCTTTTAACATTGAAGGAGTTTGTTAAAATCTTAAAAATAAGTTGTGAATTTATTACTATTTTTAAGAGAATTTATAAGCTCATAACATCTGATTTATGAATCTTACAAGTTTATTCTCAAGAGAATGTACCCAACACTTTTCAAAATATTTTATAAAGTAGATGTTTGAAAAACTTATAAGTTCATTGGACACCCTCATAGTTCTCATTTCCAGTTTTCCCATGATTAGCTGTACCGTACTTGACCAAAATGTATATTCTATACATGTTTTCTAGGAGTAGTCATTCCGGATATTATTAGAGGCACTTCAATTTAAACAATTGGCAACAATACTTTTCGATTCAGGGCAGAACTGTAAGTCAAAGAACAGTCTTTTTACTACAGATCCTTAACATTATAAGAGTTTCTAGATATGTATTATTTTAGCTGTCTTTCCTTTTTCTTTTTAGACTCACTAAGTCATGTTATATACAATACAATTTAGTATAGATAAGGATTCTATTTTGAAATATTCTATTTAATCATGTGTTTGGAGGGAAAATTTGGATTTGAAGGAACGTTTTGGGAAAATAATTTCAAATGGCTCCATAGTTAAAAAGAATTTGAAATATGTTAATATTTCACAAGATATAATTTGGATTTGTTATTATAAGTCAATGTTTGACTATAGATTTGAAATGAATGTAAATCAATATTTGAATTTCAAATATAGTTGTTATTAGGAATTTGTATCAATTCAAATATAGTAAAACTTCTATATATTAATAATAGTGGGACCATGTATTTTATTAATTTAAAAAGAGGTATTAATTAATTGATAAATTAATAATTTGTTAATTTAAAGAGATTTTTTCCGATTTTATATTATTCTTCATGAATAAAGCATATAAATTGTATTGACTAATTGATGATGTTTATGTACATGTGACTTTTTAAATTTTAAAAAGAAGCAAACAACAATAGATATCAGAGCCATGTTGAAGTTGTATTGGATAATTCAGCAGTACTTTATTTCTCTACTTAATATGCAGTATTTATTTGATAATAATAGTAGTCAAGTAAAGAATGCTAAGAAGTAGAATTTCCAGAACATTGGGTAATTGAAAAGGAAGTCTCCATTAAAAGTAATACTGAGAGTATGTATACAAATATCCTACAAAATTCAGAAGGAAATGTCATAATAGACTTTGTTAATCAGTCAAAATATTTAAGAAACAATTCTTCAAGATATTCTATTATGTCTTATATATCACTAATAGAGGTAATAAATCCATCCAGAGCATCCACATCCCAAATCAGAGAAGGAATTAATTTAAATAACTCAAATTATGAGAAAGTCGAATAAATAAGAATACAACCAAATAATATTGTTAAAGGTATCTATAAGGATCCTAAACTAAATGAAGAATTGACTTAACAGATTTTTGTATAAATGAATACACCTGATATAATTGCCTATGAAACTGAAATTCTATTTGAAAATTATACAAACATAATTAATTTTAGTCTTGGATCCCTGGCTAGAAAAGAAATTTAAGGGAGAATTTTTCGAAAAAAAATGGGAACCGTTTAGAAAATGGTTTTCTAAAAATTTCCCACATGAGAAACAAAATGAAATTTCAAATCAGTTTTATAACGAATTAGCCATATGGAATAAGAAAGTTACCTTTGTTCCTAAGTTTATAACCAAATATTCAAAATAATATTTAAATGTATTAGAGAGAAAATATTTTTTAGAGAATAAAAAAATCTTTAAATAACGTTTTTCCCCCTCAACAGCTTTTCAAAATGAATTCAAATGAAATAAAAATTAATTTTAAAGCATTTTCTAAATTAATCGAAGATGATACTTTAATTGTTACAATAACACAAATAAATGAGTTATTGAAAAAGCAAAATTATGCCAATTTATACTTAAATGTTATAGGAGAACAAATTATGGAATTAAATAATAAGATTGATAAGATTATGGAGTGGTAACGAAATTGGCAAAAAGAAATCAACTCAAATAAGGCATTGGTTGAAGAAAGAAGAGGAGAAATTATTGTGAGACCCTCAATTCAACCACTCCCAGATATTGTAGGTTTTAATTTAAAACCTATAGGAGACCTAGAAAAGTTACTGGACCAAAAATTAAAACTGTAAAGTTAAATACTCTAAAATTAAATACTCTAAATAATGACGTAGATTCTCAGGATGATAAAGATGAATTCATGGAGGAAATTAACAAATTAGAAAAATTCGCTAGGTAGCCAATGCAAATAAAATTCTATTATCCTAGACCTAAACCTCAAGATGTTCTTTATGAAGAACAAGAGATAATTGACCAAAATAGCTATAATGAAAAATAAATTTATGAATGAAACATTGATGGATTTACAGAAAGACAAATTTATAATACTATACATAAAATGATGATGTATAGTACTATCTGTAAAGGAAATAATAATTCCGATAAAGTTATTGCTAAAATGATCATAGCAGGATTCACTGGCCAATTAAAGGGATGGTGGAATAATTATCTCAGCCAAGCTGATAAAAATGAAATATTAAATACAACAAAATTTGAAAATAATATCTCAGAAGAGAAAGCAGTTTACACATTAACTATAAATATTATTGAACATTTTACAGGTAGATAGTCAGATAATAGTGAAAATATTCAAACACTACTACAGAATCTAAATGGTAAGACATTAACTTCATTTAGATGGTATAAAGACGTATTCCTCAGTAGAGTTATGGAACTCCCAGAGTCAAATGATGCTCATTGGAAGTTTAAATTCATAGATGGCCTGATACCATATAGCCATGACCGAAGGTCATGGAGGATTGAAAAACTCAAAAGAAAATTTAAATCCGACCATAAGGCGGTATGAAGAACCGACCATATAGGCGGAATACATAAGAATAAATAAAAATAAATCCGACCATGTAGGCGGTAGAAAAAATCGACCATGCAGGCGGAATGCAGCAAAAGAATATTTTTGATTATGACATATATGAAGAGAATCGAATAACATAAGAGAAGACTAAATTGGGAACCTTTTACATCGACTTAAACTAATAGGTATGAATTTTGGTCAGAAGATACCATACTAAAGCCCAACAACGACACCAAAGAACGGCAAAACCGGGCAGTGATGGTAAGGCCGACCTTATTCATACCCATAATTTAAATCGACGACCCAGAGTGTCTTTCCCTTATGTTTTTTCAATTTCTCCTTATTTTCATCAGTAATGAAAAATACTCCTTTTTTTTTTTTAAATATATATAGCCATACTATCTCCATTGCAGTTGAATAATTCAACAGCAGTAATTTAGTCTTGCATTAGGCTAATCATAACAGAAGCAAGAATGAAGGTAACAAGTACATAAAGATAAAAAAGGGAACTTATAGGTAGTCTGTATCCCTTCTTATGCCAAATCAAATTTTTATATAACTAAAGAAAGAAAAAGAAGTTACAAGTGCCTCTGCTTCAACACATGAATACTGTTGAGGGACTGCGAATAAAAGGAGGCAGAGGTTATATTTATAACCACATGGTCCGGACTTGAAACGATTTTTTCATGTCCGCATGGCATTCATCTGCCAAGTGTCGCTTCATTGTTGACACGTGTCATTTGGTCAAATCTCTTGACTTCCTTTGCTGTCACCTTAATTTTTCATCAGTTTGGAGAAGCTGCTTTCTTCTGATTTCGACCCTGATTACTTGCGGTCTTCTTTATCTTCAGAGGATTCTGAAATTTCCATCTTTGATTTTCCCTTCAATGTTTCTCGGATTCCTTTGAATAAATTATTAATAAATTCCTCTTGAGAAAATTTCTCCAATGAATTCTGAGATTCTCCAGCGAGATAAGAAAACTTATTTCTTCCATTTTTGCTTGAAGTTTCCATAGGAGAGGCAATTCCCGAAAGATTCTTTTTGAGATCATTTTGCATCTGCTTGAGGTATTCCTCAATCATTTGATCTTTTGTGATCAGTCCTTTTTTATTCAGGATCCTTTGGGAAATATGTTCAAAAAGATTCGGTGCCTGATTATCTTCTTTCTCTGCAAGAACTTATATTCTTGCAATTTTTCTTCCACCTCGTTAATGATTTCTTGACCATAGTATTTCTTGATCTCGGGATCAATTTGCATCAACTTGTTCCAAAATTTTGAACAATATCTTCTATTAATGCATGGAATTTTTTCTAGAATAATTCCTACTTCTGGTAGCCATTTCCATATCTATGGAATAGAGAATTCCATAAAGAAATAAAGAGAAGCCATTCCTTCAAACCATCTTCTCGATTTTTCTGCTTGGATTATTTTTGGTGAATAATTTAGCCATTCCGTATAGTATTCCTGTAAAATTTCAGGAAGAATAGATATCGATGGACCAAAATTTATCAACCATTCAAACACCCAATTTGGTATTTCTTGCTGGAAGACCAGTGGACAAATTTTAAAAAACTATGCATGCTTTCTTTTATAATTTTCATAAAGAAAAGCTTTATTAGATGCTTCAACATAGTCCCAATAATTGAATTTTATTGTATTTTTTGATTCTATGTGAAAATATTCTTTTTCTCCTAATGGATTAATCCCCCATTTCTACAGCAGTGATGAATTTTTAATTACTGCTTTTGAATAATTAAACTTCTTCTCATTACTGGAGAATGTGTGATTAATTTCAACACTTTGGGTTGCTTTAAGGATACATTCATAATGTGCCCTAGGTTTATATGACCCTCGGTGAAAGATGCAACATTAAGGTACCTTTTCATTAAATACCATGGAGCATTTTTCCATCTTAAATCATCATTTTCAAGAAGTACAATTACCTCGTGATGTTCACTGAATTTATAATTAATTAGTTAATCTTCATTCTCTTGCAACATCTTCATCCTCTTGCAAAAATTTTGCAAGAGGATGAAGATGAACTAATTAATTATAAATTCAGAAACATCTCGAGGTAATTGTACTTCTTGAAAATGATGATTTAAGTTGGAAAAATGATCCATGGTATTTAATGAAAAAGTACCTTAATGTTGTATCTTTTACCGAGGGTCATACAAACCTAGGGCACATTATGAATGTATCCTTAAAGCAACCCAAAGTGTTGAAATTAATAACACATTCTCCAGTAATGAGAAGAAGTTTAATTATTCAAAAGCAGTAATTAAAAAATTCATCAATGCTGTAAAATGGGGGATTAATCCATTAGGAAAAAAAGAATATTTTCACATAGAATCAAAAAATACAATAAAATTCAATTATTAGGACTATGTTGAAGCATTTAATAAAGCTTTTCTTTATGAAAATTATAAGAGAAAGCATACATGGTTTTTTAAAATTTATCCACTGGTCTTCCAGCAAGAAATACCGAATTGGGTGTTTCAATGGTGGATAAATTTTGATCCATCGATATCTATTCTTCCTGAAATTTTCCAGGAATACCATACGGAATGGCTAAATCATTCACAAAAAATAATCCAAGCAGAAAAATCAAAAAGATAGATTGAAGGAATGACTTCTCTTTAATTCTTTATGGAATTCTCTATTCCATGGATATGAAATGGCTACCAGAAGTAGGAATTACCCTACAAAAATTCCCATTCATTAAAAGAAGATATTGTTCAAAATTTTGGAACAAGTTGATGCAAATTGATCCTAAGACCAAGAAATACTATGGTCAAGAAATCATTAACGAGATGGAAAAAAAATTGTAAGAATATAAAGTTCTTGCAGAGAAAGAAGAGATTAGGCACCGAATCCTTTTGAACATATTTCCTAAAGGATCCTGAATAAGAAATGAGTGATCACGAAAGATCAAATGATTGAGGAATACCTCAAGCAGATGCAAAATGATCTAAAAAAGAATCTTTCGGGAATTGCCTCTCCTATGGAAACTTCAAGCAAAAATGGATAAAATAAGTTTTCTTGTCTCGCTGGATAATCACAGAATTTATTGAAGGAATTTTTCTCAAGAGGAATTTCTTGATAATTTATTCAAAGGAATCCGAGAAACATTAAAAGAAAAATCAAAGATGAAAATTTTAGAATCCTCTGAAGATAAAGAAGACCCAAGCAGTCAGGGTCGGAATCAGAAGAAAGCAGCTTCTCCAAACTGATGAAAAATTAAGGTGACAGCAAAGGAAGTTAAGAGATTTAACCAAATGACACGTGTCAACAATGAAAGACACTTGGCAGATGAGGGCCATGCGGACGTGAAAAAATCGTTTCAAGTTCGGACCATGTGGTTATAAATATAACCCCTTCCCCCTTTTATTCATAGGCACTCAACAGTCTTCATGTGTTAAAGCAGAGGCACTTGTAACTTATTTTTCTTTCTTTAGATATATAAAAGTTTGATTTGGCATAAGAAGGGATACAGACTGCCTGTAAGTTCCCTTTTTTATCTTTCTGCACTTGTTACCTTCATTCTTGCTTCTGTTATGATTAATCTAATGCAAGACTAAATTACTGTTGCTGAATTATTCAGCTACAATGGAGATAGCATGACTATATATAAAGAGTATTTTTCATTACTGATGAAAATAAGGAGAAATTGAAAAAACATAAGGGAAAGACACTCTGGGTCGTCGATTTAAATTATGGGTATGAACAAGGTTGGCCTTGACATCACTGCCCGGTTTTGCCGTTCTTTGTCGTCGTTGTTGGGCTTTATTATGGTATCCTTTGACCAAAATTCGTACCTATTAGTTTAAGTCAATGTAAAAGGTTTTTAATTTAGTCTTCTCTTATGTTATTCGATTCTCTTTATATTTATCATAATAAAAAATATTCTTTGGCTGCATTCCGCCTGTATGGTAGGTTTTTCTCTACCGCCTACATGGTCGGATTTAGTTTTATTTATTCTTATGCATTCCGCTACATGGTCGGTTCTTCATACCGCCTTATGGTCGGATTTAAACTTTCTTTTGAATTTTTCGATCCTCTATGACCTTCGGGCATGGCTATATGGTTTGTAGTTTTATAAAATTATTAATTTATAATATTGAAGGGACTATAAATTTATATAAGGTTCTTTCGAAAGTAATTTATAAAAACTGTTAACTTAGATGTTGGGCCCAAGTCGGAATCAAGAAAATTATAATTTTGAAAAAATTATTAATTTATAGAGATTCTAGTGTACGAATCAATAATGTCTGAACTGTATTTAAAACAGACATTTCTTTACAAAAAATCAAGATCTCTATTTGGCTTTTAGAAATGAAACAAAGAGAAAGGAAAAACAAGAGATATGTAAATCTTATATATGTTTATGTATCAAAGAGATGTAAAATTATATTTACAAACCAAGAGAAGAAAAAATGAATTACGTAGGATTCCTTCGCTTCCCCGAAAGCTCATGAACATATATTCGACTAACAAACTAAACTGGTAAATAAAAACCAAGGAATGGACATTTTCTAAGACTTATGAGTCATCTAATGATATTTGGAACAGTTCCAACTAGTTTTAGGTCAGAATCCACCAATCAATTCATCAATAATAATATTTTCTTTTTCTTTGAAGGAAAGTATAGAATAATAGTAATTAAAACAATCAAATGATGTCCACAGAGGAGGGGAGTAGGGGTGGCAATGTGGGCGGAAATCACGGTTTCAACTCAATCCACTTACTATTGGTTGGGTTGGGTTTAATATTTTTTTAAAATGGGTTTAATATGGTTTTGTTTAAATAAATTTAAATAAATTATGAATGCTAGATGGGTTCTAATGGTTCTGAATGGGTTCTTTATATTTAATTTTTTATTAGTTTATAAAAAGTTATTTTTAGTAATATAATGGAATTGATGAAAGATATTAGTATAAATTATAATTATGAGTTCATTATGGTTCCTGTATGGATTAGTGATGAATTCTAAGTGGATTGTTGATGGGTTCTATATGAGTTTGTTATGGATTTTAAGTGGATTGGTGATGGATCTGAAATGGGTCTACCTCCATGGTTTAATTAATTAAATTTATTGTTGATCAAATTGACTACATATAACTACTCTTCCATGTGTTTCAATTTTTTTTTTCATAAATAAATTTACCAAAACATGTTAAGCATGTTTTTGTTTAACTTAATAAAATTAAGTTGCACAATGAATCTTATATGGGTTGGTGATGGGTCTTGAAGGTGTCCAAACTATTTTTATTTCTTGAAATTCATTATAAGTTTAATGTATTATAGATTACTATCTACTTTTATATTTCTAAATTTTCAATTTTTTTATGAGAAACAATTGTTTTCAAAATATATTTAATAGATTATTATTTTTCAAATTAATGAGAAATAAACTAAAGGAAAGTGAAGGATTTTATAAAATAGTCAAAGCTTGCAATTCATATGTGATCATTTATTTATTTTTAATAAATTGGCAGCATACAATTATATTTTAAAGTTCAATGGAACATATCAAATATCAATATCTAATAATTATTTGTAATGAATTAACTTGTTCTATTATTATTGCGATTGAAAACCCATAATTCAATTTTAGAAATAATTATGGAGAAACTGATAATTATTTATCTCATGATTTGTTTCAAATAAATTACAGTATTTTCTGATACGTTACGAACTTTTCATTTTATATTTAACAAATGAATCTTTAATGTAAAATGATTTATTTCCATAAACAATAAACAATACAATTAGTCGTATTGTATTATGAGTTGTACTAAAAAATTTTCATCTTATTATTATCTAAAATTTTAGATTTTGTAACATTAAATATAAAAAATGGGTATCATCGACCCAACCCTATCAAATGGTGAATTTGCTTGAGGCTTGCTCTGTATTGAGTTTGTGCGTTCAGGTTGGTATTCAGATAGGATAGATCAACTAGCAGAATGTTGCAATGATACCAGATTCTCCATGCTGCTAATTATTAAGAATAAAATGGGAAATCATGTTCATCCAGTTCTTCTGAAACCCTTCATAACCAGGTTTCAATATGCTCGTGGTGTGAGATATCCCCCCCCCCCCCCCCC
>NC_026150.1:6998215-7058928 GCF_000512975.1 Sesamum indicum
GGGGGTGGGGGATCCCCCCCCCCCCCCCCCATCGAGTGTTGGAGAGGGCCGAAACTTAGCAAGCAAATAATGCACCAGAGCTTTCGCTGTATCCTTCGAAGGACTATGCACCACTGATAGGTGGATGAAAAATCTAGAATTCTATGCGCCAGATTGCCTCCAATGGGAGAATGTTATGACAAGTTTTCAAAGCAAACAATTGGAGTTGCTCCGGACACTTGCCTTCCACGAAAAGCTCCTCTTGAAGGTTGAGATGTGGACATGCCGATTGATTGAACACGTTAGAAATAAGCTTGTAGTCATTAAGGAAGGGGGTTTCATGCGAACCACAATACATTCATTCCCATTTCAATACATATACTACAACAGCAAAAATATCTTATTGTTTTTATTAATACTAGGCCAACTAACACACCTAGTTTTTTTTTTTTTTCTTTTCAAAAGTAAGTACCAAAAAATAAGGATCTCCACACCTTTACAACTAAATCATGTGTACGCTATCATGACAAAAAATTCTTAAAATATCCAAAAAATTCTCAAACTCCAACACTCCTCCTTGAGAATTTTCTTGGAGACTCTAAGCTTTGATCTTAGCTCTTCGAACTTGGCTTTAGAAAGAGCTTTGGTTAATATATCAACAACCGGATCTTCAGAGCAACAATACATTGGATTAACTTCTCAATTCATTTTTGCTTCTCTAATCACATGAAACTTCATATTAATGTGTTTGATTCCTCCATGCCGTATAGGCTTCTTTGCAATAGCAACGGCTGACTTGCTGTCAACCCAAATCACTAGCATCTTCTTGGCTTTGCCCCAAATCTATCAACAATTTCCTCAATCAAATTGCTTGGTTTGCAGCTGCTCAGCAGAATGTACTCAGCTTTTGCTGAGGATTGGACGACCACCTCTTGCTTTCTTGAATTCCATGGAAAAATTCCACTTACAAACGAGAAAGCATAACTAGATGTGCTTTTGGAATCATATATGCTTCGTACTCAGTCACTATCCACATATCCTTGGAGTTCTTTACTTTCTTTTTGAAGAAACCATAAACCATAGTAAAAAGTGCCTCTTGTGTACCTTAAAACTCTTTTGGCTGCACCAAGATGATTTTGACTTGGAGAGTGCATAAATCTCAAGAGCAAGCTAGTAGAGAACATCAAGTCTAGCCTTGTAGCACACAAGTCGAGTAGGCTGCCAATTAACCTTCTATGAACTGAAGCATCTTCTTTGCTGCCAACTTCATTATTCGACAACTTATCATTCACAACTAGTGGAGTTGCAATAGGTTTTGAGCTTTTCATATGATATTTCTTCAAAAATTTTAAAGCATATTTTTGCTGGGCGATGAAGAGTCTAACCTCACATTGGTGAATTTTCATGCCTAAGAAATATTTCATCCCACCCAGTTGGTCATTTCAAATTCTCTATTTATTTACCTTATGAACAGTTTCAAATTTCTTGAATTGCCAACCTGTAACCAACAAGTCATCTATGTACAATGAGACAATAAGTTGATCTTCTACCCAAACCTTCTTCATATATAGATTAACTTTGCTTTCACTTCTTTTAAATCCTTGCTGCAATGTCATAGGGGTTTTTATAGCAGCGAAAATGCCCTATGTTGCCTAGTGTCACACAAGCTAGTCAACCTTCTTCACATACTCACTCTCATGTATGAAAATTTGTAACTATGGCTACAATCACCCACAATGCATGCAAGAATGCAGGAATTCACATAATTCAAGCAACACAACAGATTACAGCCAAAACTAACCTTATATTTTATCCCCAACAAATTGAAATACAAGAAAACAAGCTTGCACACAAAAGACTACGCCCCTTCCATTACCCAGAAAGTACAAGGAACCAAAACAATAATAATACACTGCAATGCAGTTTGACATCACGAAACTGCTAGGGAAAGCTGCCCTCCATGATATTGCAACAGTTGTAGTCCACATTGTCATGTAGACAAGCGATTTTCAGCCCTTAACCACCAATTACATGCCTCCCACATGCTCCGTGCTTCAGCAAACGCAGTCAATAACCAAGATTGTCGGTCATGTGCACACATTGTTAGGCTTATGTGCACACCGTCAGTCAATCAACTGAGAAATGCCACACAAGTGCACACAGGCCAACTGTCCCAGCACATAGATGCCAAACTCACCCATGTGCCTGCATGCTTGTGTATCTGGTTGGCGACCTCCCATAACGTCCCGCACATTGCCCAAATACAAGCCATCAATGCCCATAGTATGCCGACACTGACTACCGATGCTCAAGGCCTACATGTCCACCTGCCACGCAACCTATCGTGCACCGTCACCCAACTGTTCCTCAATCGGCCAACTATATACCATGTGCTGCTCATGTGTCATGGCACCAACACTCATCAGCAGTTTGCCAGAATTTGCTGAGTCTCGCACCTGCATTGTGTTGATCCATGCCAACACTATTTGCCAAATCTAATGCACATGCCCGCCATACTAGACCGAACGACCTCTCAAGGGCTGGGTTTAAAAACCACCCATACCAATTGATGTTGACGCAATTTTGTTTACGTTCATGTCTCAAGTACTTCGCAGGAATACTTGCTTCCAACTACAAGTATCGTCGGAATAGTCAAGTCTTATGACCCTTCACTTTTATCGATATTTTCTCGCACACCAATTTACCTGGCTCAGCTCCACAAACATGTTGTGCCTTAGCCCATCATTCTTATGTCTTCTCCTACATCCTCTTAATGCAGCAGAACCCAGCAATTCGAGGAGAATGTGCCCCTTCCTTCGATGGACTACGTTTAGATTGTCCAGCCTTAGCCATCTTTATTTTCTTTGTAACCTTAGTGTCACCTTCACTATACTCCCCTCTCACAAATGTGGGATGATTGTCATCTACAATAAAAATGCCACCCAACCATGGAAGTGTCATCACTTTAGCAGAAGTAAAGAAATCATTACCCAAAATTAGATCAAAGTCATCTAGCATCACAGCCAACAAATCACACTTCCCTTACCACAGTCCTATCCTCAAATTCGTGTTGGCTACCTCGCTTGCCGGCACTACTTTAGAATTAACAACCTTCACCTGACTGTCACATGATTTATGTCCAATCTCACCTCTTGGACTATCCGGTCAGAAATAAAGTTGTGTGTGGCCCAGCGTCTACCATTGCCCTCATCTCCTTACCGATAATCAGGCCCGCCACCATCGTCAGACTCTTGTTTCATGATTTCCCACACGCACGAGACTATGCCTACATTGCGGTCACCATCTACACTGCCCCAACTTGAGTCTACCCAGTTTCACTTTCGCAGTCTGTTTGTTCAGTCACTATAAAATTCAACTTGCCGCATTTTGGGCAATCCTTCATTTAGTGTTCATTACTCCTGCAAATGAAACAACCAACCTTCAGTCTCTCTACTGAATGAGGCTCAAAAGTCTCTATTACAACTTCCTTAGCTTTTTCCTTCTTCTCAAATTTCTTACTGAACTTCGCCTTCCCGTTCCCTACATCATCCTTCTTTTGTTCCGAGTTTTTCAAAACTCTAAAGTCCACCAAACAATCAGCTGTAGCAATGGCTGATGGCATGTCCTTGACACCCTAGCGCCTCAATTCAATTTGTGCCCAAGGCTCAATCTTGCCATAAAATTGAATAGCTTGTCCTCCTCCGACATGTCTCTCACATCCAACATAAGTTAATTGAATTCCTTGATGAGCTCACAAATTGCCCCTGTATGCCTCAGATTTCACAAGGACTACCTTGCAACCCAACTCATGTTGCAAGGAAGAAATTGGTCTTTCACCTCCCAGGTTTCAGTCCTTTCCCGGTTAGCACTGGCGTGATCAAACAATCGAGGTCTCCACCATAGCTTGGCGTACCTAGTGAGATACATACTTGTAATTGAAACTTTTTTAGCATCCGACACCCTAGCAACTTGAAAATATATCTCCATGTCCCACAAGAAGTTGTCAAGTTCCTTGGTGCTCCACTCGCCACTAAGGATTTAGGATCCAGTACTTAAACTTTAGATACAATGCACCCCTGTTAGTGCCACTGCCCGCAACAACATGCTTTACCACTTTCTTGTCTGTGTTCAAGGCTCCCAGTTTCATGCCAACAACGTCTATAAGGCAACTCAAATCCTCCGCCACATACACTACTTTTTCCTACACGAACTATGGCAAACCGTCAACTGTTTTCTCAAGTATTTTGATTGCAGCATGCAAGTCTAAAATCTGTTGAATCAAACTTACTGTAGGCAACCCCGAGGTTCATTTTACTAGCCACCCGGATTCTGAGGGATCCACCGGAAGGCCTACCCAAACCTTCCATCTCCATATCCCAAAATTTACCCAGTGCGTTTCCAATAAGCGAAGCAAACCCGAGGTTCATTTTACTCAATGGAAGGTCATGTACATGAACATAAAACTTACACTAATCAAGGGCAATGTTCAATGGGTTCTCATTAACCCCATACCATTAAGGATCAGAGTATTCTTCTTGAAGCTCCAGGAACAACCCTCCAGTGCCTTGTTACAATCGATAATCTGATTAAACCTAATCAAAAATCGCCCCTCCGCCAAGCCCTGCATCTCGAGACCCTTGACCGGGTTGAACATACTCTTAATTGAAGAGACCAGAGCCTCAAATTTAGGTTGTTTTGATGATAAAAGTCTGCTCACCAGAAATAGTTGATGGTCCTCCGAATCAACAGACCAAAGACCGTCCAGGATCACTACCCCAGCACCCTCCTATGCTATCAATCGTAGAGGTTGCCCCAAATTATGACAAAAAACCTCCATCCGCTCAGAGAACGCAAAATCGAGATCACTAGGCAAAAGAGCGAGAGATTAGTGAAATGAACAAGGAAGTAATTCAACATCTCGCTCCGCAAATGAACAACACCTCCACCTGTCAAAAAGCCAAAAGACACACAAGCAAAGTCACAAAAACAAACTCTGAACAGAAAATTAAGTCCCTATTGCCACAGGGCAGCAACGAGACTTAACGGCCTGATAAAGCCGAGACCAAACAAAGAGCACGAAGCAGCGAAAGAAGCACCGTCCTAGAGCGACAAGGCAAGACATAAACAAAGAGGAAAGAACAAAGAATGATGACCACCGTAAGCACACAACACCCAAAGAATGATCAACTGCAGCCAAACGCCAAAATCGTAGCAACACTGCCTCCTGTGCGAAACAAATTGCCTAAAAGCTCACTAGAAAAGCAAAGAAACGGGCGACCAGAGACGAGAAGAAGAAGGCACGTGTCAAACACTCTCAGTTAATTTTTAAATGAGAGGATTTTTTTGTTGTATTTAAATAATAAAGAGGGATTTCACGCTATTTCATCGAAATGGGGAGTGTTATACAATTTACCCTAAAACAGAATTATATGATACTATGGGTTTAATCAATTTGTGCGGCTGTTTGTTTTCTTGTGTACCCCAATGCGTTAATGCTCATCCTCTCAAGATTTGCAAGTTTGATCAAATTTACCAACTCGGCGACTCTATTTTCGACACCGAAAACTTGATTCGGGAGGTCCCAATTGGGGCGGCCACAGCATTCGCAAGACTATCATACGGTGAAACGTTCTTCAAGAACGCTACCGGACGTTGCTCCAATGGCCTTCTTATGATTGATTATATTGGTAAGGTTTCTATTCTACCTATCTTGTACTTGGTGCATGATGACTTCACTCGATCTATGATCTTGTTATGTATTTTGTTGTTCATATCCATAACTTTCTTGTTCTTGGCTTGGCTCATCTTCAGTTCTTAGCCTACTGCATTGAGTATTGGCGGTGGATCAATCTTCTTTACTGTTCAATACTTTTTTGATAATTATATTGTGTCATAAGAAGATTTACATAATTTGTATTATGTTTGTATGTACAGCAATGGCTGCCGGCCTTCCTTTTCTTCCACCATACAAGAACTTGGATGCTGTAGATTTTGAGCATGGCGTCAACTTTGCCGTGGCAGGTTCCACCGCATTGCCACCTCAGGTCTTGGCTGCCCAACACATATTTTCTCCGGTGACCACCAGTTCTCTCAACGTCCAATTAGACTAGATGTTCACCCATTTCACTTCCATTTGCCTTAACTCTAGAGGTATTTTCATACTAGTATGTATACTACATTCTCTAATTAATTCATACTTGCTATACTAATTTGACAGTATTTATACGTCTTCAAGTACTGTTGTTAACATTAATAGCAACTGACAGATTGTGCTGAGAAACTCCAAAATGATCTGTTCATGGTTGGGGAAATCGGTGGAAACGACTACAACTATGCGACTTTCCAAGGAAAAACAATGGAGGAGTTGAGAAGCATGGTGCCCGATGTTGTTGCTACCATCGTCGATGCTGCCAGGGTACATAACTATAAAGTTACATTATTAACTAAAGAATCAGTTTTCGATGATTTTTATCATACAACATTGGCCTAATGATTGAATGTTACGCACAGAAAGTAATTGGAGTGGGGGGTAAAAGAGTGGTGATCCCTGGAAACTTCCCCATCGGTTGCCTCCCGATTTACAAAACAGCCTTCCAAACCAACATCTCTGCAGCTTATGATAAGAACCACTGCCTGAAGCATCTGAATGACTTGGCCAAATACCACAACAAAGAGCTGCAAAACGCCATCCACACACTCAAATAAGAGAAGCCCAATGCTGTGATCGTCTACGGGGATTACTACAACGCCTACCAATTTCTACTCCGAGTTGCAACTTCTCGCGGTACGATGTGTTAACTCTGTCCAAATTCGTAAAAATCACAATTACAATATATATTAATTAATGATGATGATGATGGATGGTATATTTAGGATTTGAGAGAGAAAGAGCTTGCTGCGGAACAGGCGGAAAGTACAATTTCAACATGACAAGGATGTGTGGAGGTGCAGGTGTTAAAGTATGCTCCGATCCAGAAGGATACATGAGTTGGGCCGGAGTGCATTTGACTCAACAAGGCTATAAGATCATGGCTGCATGGCTTGTCAACAACATCTTCCCGCACCTCCTCTGCCATATTTGAAGTTCAGTAGAGTTTATAGGTTACAAAACTAGCTTAGATATTTTATATGTGTTTTCCTTTCTCTTATGCCTTTTTTTACAGCGCCATAGTTATATGGATTACTTTTAAGCTTTATTAGAATTTGCATAGTTTGAGTATACTAAGATAGTTTCATCGAAATAATAGAGGTTCACGACTTTAATCCTTGTGAACTCAAATTCCAACATAAATATGGATAATCATCACATTTTTTTTTAAATTTAATCGTTGTTTGGAAAATTACAAACATTATGTTTGGTTTCGATTTTGGGTCATCTCAAACCGATTAATGTTTGGCCTTCAATATTTTGACCATTTTTGTCTCATTTTTAGTTGTTTTGTAACATTGACCAGGGGACATGTTAAATATATAATATTTTCTCCAATAAAAGTTTGTATTTAATTTTTAAATACAAATATATTTCATTTTAACCACTTAATATTTTGTACGTAATATTTTTCTACATCATTGGAATAATTAGAAAATTAAAAAAATACAAAATAATATATTAATTCTACACGGTTAATTCAAATATTACATTATTTAAATAACGTATTTAAATTTATCACCTCGAATAGAACGTCTAACAAAAATATTATTAATCAATTACTAGAGTGCATTTAATTATTTATAAAATTATATTTGTCCTTTTTAGTACATATATAATTACAAAATACTATTTATTTTAATCCACTCACAACTAAATAAATTAAATATATATTCATATAAATATATATAAAAGAGATATGATTTGACCATAAACAATACTTTTGTCTCCCACTAACTTAGATCAAACATACCATACTTATTTTATATTATCTCCAAAAATAAATCCAAACATACACACTATTTTTATCACATACTTATTTATCTTTATTTTTCTCTCTTTATTTTTACGAAAAAAAACTAAAATAAGTTAAAAATAAAACCAAAGATAGAGCACATGACTAACTACTCTTATCCAAGATGTATTAGGTTTCTGTCAAGCATAGTATTAACAGTTTAAGACAAATCGCATCATAGAGAAAGCACGAACAAAGTATTATGAACTAATTCATAAAATCAACAGAATTAAAATCAATACTGAACGTGGTAATTTCAGTAAATCCCGCAGCAACAATATAAGATTTTAAGCGAACAGGAATTTCATCGAATAGCAAATGGGCATTGCGAGAACAAATGAAAAGACTTGAATACGAACTCATCAATGTTTCTCGATGCCTTGAACATCAATTATCAGTTTGTAGCAGAAGCAGCCGAGGCAGCAGATGATGGTCTCCTTAATCTCCGGAGCCGATCGATCCACTGATCCTCAGGGACCTGGCCCGCCCAGTCAGGAGCGCCGCCCCCAAACGAGATCCCACGCATGGCCTCCATCACTCTCACGGCGTTCTCCGCCGTCAAGGGAGCGTTGCGCCGCCTCTCGTCCTCTCTGAATGCTCTCTCTATCGCCATCTCCGATTCCATAGCCTCCTCTTCCTCCTCTTCTTCTTCATCACTTTCATGGTCTTTGTCGCTCAGATCAAGCGATGATACTCCATTCTCCACCCACCCATTGGGCAGATGATAGAAATTAAGGTTTGGATCTTGATCGGAAAGCACTCTGTCTCGGCCGTGGTCTTCGTCCTCGCCGCCGCTGTCAACGGTGGAGATGGGCTGATAGTATTCCGCAGAATCGTCGGAATTCGCGTCAGAATCGCTGCCGCATACACCGTTATCAGGGTCGGAAGTAGTCACCGCATTCATCTTTCCAGCCGAAGCGAACCCAATTCACCGTATTCAAAATCCAAAAGGCTATTTATAAAATTGGGGAAAGGTCCAAAAATAAAAATTAAGATATTAAAATTAAAACGGAAATTGGAGAAAACAAAAGAGAAACTGCACCAGCCGGGAATCGAACCCGGGTCTGTACCGTGGCAGGGTACTATTCTACCACTAGACCACTGGTGCCACTTGTTCTACTCACACAAGATTTCACTATCAAAAATCTCTTTTCCCTGTTATTTAATATAAGGGATAATTACACTTTTCAACCCTAGTATTTGGTATAATTACACATATAACCTCATGTTTTAAAAACTTACATGTAGCATCCCTAAAATTTTCTTTCGTATAATCTTAGGGGTGCTATATGTAATTTCTCAAACCACAAAAGATTTACATGTAACTATATCAAACCTTAACATAATGGGGCATAACTATCCCTTAATATAATTGTTTGAACACCATTTTGCGTCTTCTCCAAATTTTTTTAGAGCTGATTTTGAAACAAGTTATATAAATATTTTGAGAACCTTCATGGCACTGTCTTCACTTCTAGTTGTAGAAACACAAAACTTAAACATAGTTTTTGGATTTATTTTTTAACTGTCTTGTTTATTTTGTGAGATAGAAAGAAAAAAAATAGAGATAAACAAGTATGTATTGAAAATACTATGTGATGTGTACGGCCTGAAAAGACTTGGCACAAAAGGAATTTTTGGAGTCCAAGACCTCTTAAGCATAGCCCATCAACCCAAAAAAAGGGTTGCCCAACAGAATAGTCATGGATCTAACCCAAGAAAGAGACTTGGTAAAACACCTTCCAAAATACAGGCTCACATTCAGGGTCCAATTAGGACAACCTAGGAGAAGGGAGGTGCCCCCAAAACTCAGGACTCCTAAACCTAGAAGGACTTTCCGCAGAATAGGAGTCCTTCCCTAGGTAAAAACATGTTGTTGTAAGGTAATCAGTTGAATATAAGATCGAATCATGTCTTATCTACACATATTTTGACCCCTTCTTCCAAGAATAAGGATGGTGTGCAGAGTCCAAGCAGAAGGGGACGCCCCCCATCTAGAAAATCACTCTATATTCTTGCTTTAGCAATCGAATTGCACTTTGATCACAATTTCTCCTACGAATTTCTGAATCATATCTTGATTTCTTATTATGATTTATTTTTACGATTATTTATTCCTAAATTTGAGACTAACGTGTCGGAATATTAACGTCTTTTTTGCAGGTCCCCCCTTTAGGATTTGCATTCGCTTTGACCCAAACTTTGAGCATAGTCCATATCCATTGGACCCGTGCATTTTTTAAATGCATCACTATGTATGTTTGATTTATTTCTGGAGATAAACTGAAATAGTTTAAAACAGATGGTCTATATATTTGGTTTTGTTTAGGAAACAAAATTAACTGTTCATTGCCAAATTACTTTACTATTTATATATAAGTATATACATATGTATATATATTGTTTTGTTTGTAGGTGAATTGAATTGTACATATAATTGTAATTACATTTATATGAAAAATTATTTACAATTTCTCCCTTACTTTCTTCTTAGCGTGCTTCTTGAGGAAAAATGATTCTCTCTCCTCCCAAGCGCGTAAGTGTTATCCCCTTCACCTTTTTTTGTATTTTTTTTTTTTAATTTTCTACTCCACAACTCTTCTTCTTCTTTCTTGTACGTTCATGGCATCTTCTGACAAGTCAGTCAGGTTTGTGAGAGAGACTCTTTTAGGCGATGATCCCTCTGATGCAATGGGCCATGGCTCGTTTGAACCCTTGAGTGGTCGGAGGCGGAGCCTGCGGCAAGTGGTGTTGGTCGCCCATCATCTGCTTTGTGAGGCCTCTAACGAGGAGGAGGAGGTGGGGGGTAATAATGAAGAGGGGTCCGCTCCTAGGAGGAGGTAGCCCAGTCATTGGCAGACTGAGGACCCTCCTGCCTTAAGCTCTCCACCATCTAACAACTGGTAGATGGGTTTCATATTCCTCCCTCGTTTAGTATTTATGTCCTTTCCCATAATAATCACCCCCATTCCTCCCCTCCGAATAGTTTGAGCCTTTTCTTTTCTCAGTTGAGGGCAGACCTCTATTTTCCCATCCCTCCTTTTTATGTAGACGTTGCTCGTTTTGTCCAAGTTCCTTTAAATCAATTACTCCCAAAGTCCTTTTAAGTTTTAACTAGTTTTTTTATGATATTCCATTTTCATGGTGCCCCTGTAACTACAAAATTATTCGCCCAGTGTTTCCAGCTAAAGCGTACTGAAATCATTGCTTTCCATATCTCACCTCTTTAGGGGTGTCCTTCTGAGCATCCTCTGAAGTATTGGAAGAATAGTTTTTTCTATGTGTTACCTTCTTGTCCTTGGACTTTTTCAGATTGTTGGATACATAACCCTCCTCCTACTATTAATGTTAGTGAAAAAACGGTTACCCTCTCCTCCTTGTTAGAGTAATTAAACAATAAACCTGACTGTCGAGCCTTGATTGATGAAAGGCACTTAAGACATTTCATACTGAGTCCTCACGTGGAGCCCCTAGGGGAGCCCTTGAGTATTTTATATTCTTTGTAGTTCTTGGTGTTTTTATTGATGCACGATTTTAACTATATTTTGCTCTTGTTGGTAGTGGACATCATGTTCAACAAACTAATTCGTGATAAATAGTTTCAGAGGTCGTGCGGTGGACACCCCTCCATCTAGATTTTCTAAGGGTACTCTAGCTTCAAGTGAATCCAAAGGGAAATGGCCTGCCTCCTCCATGCCAAGGGCCTCCTCCAAGAAGGCCAAGGTGAATTCTTTAAGTTCTCCTTCGACCAGCTCTATATATGCCAAATTAAGAAAATTCGACATATGTCCTCTACTTTATGAAATTTCTAGCTAAAATGTGTCAATTTTTTTCAATTTTGTAACCATTTTGAAAATTTCATAAAATATAAAACTAAATGTGTCGAGTTGTTTTCCAATTTTAGGATGATTTTGAAAACTCTCGTAGAGGAAATGACCATAAGTAATTGGACATCCTATCTTATGGAATTAAAAGTATAATAATTTCACCGGACATAAACTTCAACTATGCAATCACAAGGTAAAACCTCGAAATTGATAAACATAAATGAGAGGAATTCACGGTTTTAGGACAACATAGCGTAGAATTCAAACAAATCTTGCTCAATGTATCTGGACATCAGCATTCTGAGACATCGATCTATCCCCAACCAAAATGCTACCATTTCTCAGATAGAAATCACATTTGATGCTAGCTTGCTCCACCCTTCATATTTAATAGCACGATCAACACACCGTTTAATTCGTAAAATCAACAAACATATTCGAAACAAATCCACAGTCCAGCTCTATCTGGACATCAACAACCTGAGATATCCCTAACGAAAGCTAAAATGTCGGTTTCAGACGATCCGCCTCCTGCACATGCATTCCTACACATATCCCGAATCTCTTTAACTCGTCTCATCCTCTCCTTACCCTCCTCGCTCTCAGAGTCCATAAGCCTCAACACGATTCTAGCAACTTCATCCCTTGTCACCACGCTCTCATCGTCCTTCTTCACTCTCAAACCCATCTTCCAATCGTCCACAATCATTTTACTGTTGGTGACCTGATCCCAGAATATCGGGAACGTCAGCATCGGAACCCCTGCAAATGCACCTTCCTTAGTAGAATTCCACCCGCAGTGTGACCAAAACCCTCCCACCGAAGGATGGCACAAGACCTTCAGCTGATCACACCACGGCACCACAATCCCGTTCCCTTCAGCCCCATCATGCTCGCCTCGCCCAACCCACAAGAACCTAACGCCTGTACAACGCACCCCGGCAATAATCTCATCCAGCTGAGCATTTGAGACGGAAAGGAAGCTGCCCTGTGAGATGTACAACACAGAACCCACAGGTTGGGCGTCCAACCATCTCATGTAATCCGGCTTTGTAGGCGTTGTTGTTTCAACGTCCAAGTAAGGTATTGCAAGGCCTAAGGAGTAGATTTTGAGGGGAAGTTTCTGTGCTAAATCGTCAAGAACTTGGGATTCAAGTTCGTAAACAGAAGTGAAGAGGAGATACTGTGCCTTCGGTACCAAGTTGATGGCTTCTAGTGCTCGAGGTAGTACTTCTCGGCCTTTACCTCCGAACGGCGTCGGGAGATCAACAGCTCTCATTGAAGGGACTCCGGGAATGTAGTTCACCAGTTGCTCCTTCTCTTGCTCATCTGCAAATATAGGATAACAGAGTCAGGAAATGCCACTAATTAGGCAACAGCAGATTGATGAGCTTAATGCTCTTCAAAAACATGTTATAAGATATTTGAGAGGTCAAAACACGCCCAAAAGTATTTGATAAATTTTTAGAGCTTATAATATATTCAAAAATAAGATCTTCTTGAGAAAAGCTAAACATAGTGTTTGGTTTCATTTTCGTATTGTTTTGTTGTGTTTTATGGATATAGAGAGAGAAAAACAAAGATAAATAAGTATGTGTTAAAAATAGTATGCATGTTTGAATTTATTTTTTAAGATAATTTAAAATAATTATTGTATGTTTAATGTTGTATTTTGGGGACAAAAATTACTGTTCATTGTCAAATCATATTTTTTTTATATATATTTATGTATATGCGTGTGTATATATATGTATGTATTTATGTCAAAACAGTTAAAAATACCCAGATAATGTGTTTTTGTATGATGATAAATATTGGGTATATTTTGACTCATCTCGGAGATAACTTGAAAATGAAAACAAACATGGTGAAAGAGTTCTCAATTGCAATAAGCTGATCATCCAATTCAATTACAAAATTATCGTTTCTAACATTTTATAAATTTCGTAAGCTTATTTTATCCAAACACTTTAAGAGTATATTTATAAAATAAAATCTAGCATATCTTATAAGATACTTTTTGATAACGAGTAAATTACTATGAACTTTTCTGAAATACTTCTCGTTATTCAAAAAATTATCAATATCCTCTTATTTTAATTGTCGTTCAACAACTAGCCCAATCTATTATTCTCGGTTAGGTTTTCATCCATTCTTTTGTGTTGAACTGACCAAAATATATGTATGGACTATGGATTATAAGTTTATTTATTTCTTAATATTCTCTAATTTTTATAGACTAAGTAGAATTTTTTTTTTTTTTAATATTTTCATCCACCTAGTCCTTTTTTAAAAACTTTCGTTTTTAAAAACCTACAATAAGTGCAAAATTGACAGTTCTAAGTCTTTATTCAAAAATTACATAATTTCATAAACAATTATGATACTGGCAAGATAATTTTCCAAACAACAAAAAGTATTCATGGTTACATCAACGTTCAAATGAGTTTGTTGTAATTTATCTTAAAATAATTTCAGCCAAAGCTACTTATTTAGAATTATTTTTCTATTTTTTAACACAAACATCCAAATTCAACCACAAGAACTTTCATAAAAAATTTTGAGCCTAAACTATTGGATTATCTTCTGAGCAACTTATTTTAAAACTGTTATTTTACCGTATATTGTTTCTCTAGGGTAAATGTAAGAAACCCTCTCTGTGATATTGTAAATGAACAAATTATTCTTTATAAAAATATAGCAATTTATCTCCATGTATCTTTAAAATACAATAATTTACCACCTTATATTTTTTGAAATTCATTTCGAAAAGCATAGAGGATAAATTACTATTTTTTTATAATAGAATAATTCACTCGCTTACAATATCACAGAGGATAAATTACTATTCATCCATATTTCTCTACATTGGATGATGGGAATTAACATTTCTTGATTTGTCCCTATTATTGCTCCCTTGAAATTGTTTGATCTCCCAACTACTCTATCATATCATTAGGGTTTAATATAATTTATCCTTATGATATTATAAATGTATAAATTACTCTCGTATAAAAACTTAATAATTTATCTCCTATAGGTGCCACAAGACATTGATAAATGTTCTTTTCTAAATTAAAAAAGATAATTAAATCAAATTATAATCTAAAAATTGGATCGCATATAATACACATATAAATGTGACGTCAATATGTAACACTAGTAGGGGATAAAAGATAGACAACGCTAAAATGACTATCGTTTTGTCCAAAATGACATAAAGCTAAAACATATTTTCAGTTTTCTGCACAAAGTTTCGGGCACAAAAATATAGCGAATTACCAATGAAGTCTAATTTAATGAATGAAATTGGGGCTCCGTAGTAATAAAATTATGATTTCTGATCCTTTCAATATACAAGTGTGATCTACTTTGATATAATAATTATTAATTTATCGTAATAATAGTTATTGATTATTTATGAATATCTGAAATTTATAATTGACATATTACTTATTAATTATTGAAATTTATAATATAATTATAATTTATTAAAATAGAGGATTAATTACATTTAAAAACTCTCTTCCAAAATATGAAATTACACTTTTTTTTAAAATAATTTTGGAACTATACTTACATTTCCTCTTAAAGATCGTTAAGATTTGGATGTACGTAAGATATTGACCTTAGCAAAAAATTACATATTTTTTTAATTTTATCTCTCATTCAATAATTCAATGTGATAATTTTATACTCATAAGGATAAATTACATTTTATCATCGAACTATATGCACGTTTTTATAATTTTTCAGTTAAACTTTTTTTTATGTCAACTTATCATATAAATTTTGCAAAAATTTACTCTTTGCTATATATATGACTGTTTTCGGTCAATTTTATGCTAAAAAAAATTATAACATGCACTGCATATATGATATTCTATCCTAACGTTCCCCTTAATATCACATGTGAAGTATATGTGATGTTTTTTCCAACAAAAAAGTCAATCAAAAAACAGTCATATATGACAAAGTGTAAATTTCACAAAATTGAGACGTTAGTTGACCAAAAAAAAATGATCAACTTGAAACGTTAAAAATACTTCATTTTTTCTCTTTAAAAAAAAAAAAAAAGAAATACTAATCTTAAACACTTGCTAATGAAGATTAACCTCAAAAGAATGCGTAGTTAATCAAGAGGCATAACAGAAAACTCGATGACAAAAAACTTAACAGAAACCTGAGAGATTTGGAGATGAATGGCGGTTCCGAATGTGGTTGAAATGATGAAAGATGGAGAAGACGGTGGCGGACATGGTATAAAGCGACGCTACCGGAATATTCCTCCGGTTCCCGACGGCCACCACCCAGCTCAAGTACGTATCGTATATAATGACTCTTGGCATCGGCGAGGGGGGGCGGTCCAGGAGCTGCTCGACGGGAGCTTCCATCTTGGTGACAGTGGCCTCGTAGAAGCCGCGGAAGTCCTTGGCTCGGCCGATCTCAGACGGAATGACATTCGGGATGGAGAGAAACCTGAAGTTGGGCGGCAGCGGGGTCGGCGGCGGGGAGGCGGTGAGGAAACCGAGCCACTCGTCGGTGACGATGAAGGAGACGAGAATGTCCGGCCGGGAACTGAGAATGAGGCGGCAGAGGTTGAGCATTGGGTTGATGTGGCCTCTTCCAGGGTACGGCATAGCCACCACGTGGCAGTTGGGCATTGGGTTGGCCATGTCCAAGGCAAGAGAGCGGATGAAGTCTTCTTCCGTACGCTGGAGAATTCTTGTCCGTTTCTTCTCTTGCTTGGCTATCTCAAACTACTGAATTGATATTGTGTGTTAATCTCTCTATTTGGGCCAAATAAAATGAAAGAATAATTGGTGGGATTTTATTTGAAACTTGATATAATTATGGATACATTTTTTATTTAAAAAATAATTTTTAATTATTTAATTTTATCGATCCTCTAATAATTAGTCTGATACATTAAATTAATTTATTTTTTATGATGAATTGATAAAATACCCTTTTAAACTATGAATAATAGTTTTTACTTAGTTTTTAAAAATTTCAAGAATTGTTTATAGGTTAAGTGGATAATTTTATTATAAATTGTTTAAAAATTTTCATCCATTTAGTTCAATTTTCTTATAATTTTTTAATTTTTTTAAAAAATAATTATAATGATGATAAAGTTGATAATTTCATACTTTCATACAAGTACGACGTAAATCACCAAATATTAGGAGAATATTAATAATTTTTCAAACAACAATATAATTTACCCTAAAATAAAATAATTCAGGGTATTCATGGCAAACGGTGGATAGCTTCAATGAATTCTAACTTGAAAAAAAGAATTTAACATATTTTTCCATTTAAGCTATGCATGTAATTATAGATTTGGATAGGGGTGTGCAATTTGGTTAACCGAATCGAATTGAACTGAATTTTCGATTAATCAAAAATTCGAATCACCGGTTTAGAAACCAAACCGAATAGTATCGATTCGATTTTTTTAGTTAAAAAATTAAAAAAAAAAACCATTTTTTTAAAAATATATATAAATAATTTTGGTATTTTTTCAATTTTATCCAAAAATACATATACCAAAATATCAAAATCTAAAAATAAAAAATTTCTATCAGGCATTTCAACAAACACTCTAAAAGTAAAACTTGCAAGGCAAATTTTTTAAATTTCCTCTACTTGCAAAGAAAGAAAAACTACCTGAGAACGAAGAACAAGAAGAACGAAGTCGCTGGTGGGGGTGTGGTTACTGCCGCTGGACTCTGGAGAGTGGAGAGAGTGGTGGAGAAGGAGAAGAGAACTCTGTCTGAACTGGGTGTTGCGTCTGCGTTCATTCTTTTTTTTCTCTTTTACTTTTATCTTTATTTTATATTATAATATTAACATATAAATATAATATATAATAATATATTTAACATAATATAATTAATTAAAAAATATTTTGATTTTCGGTTCGATACCGAAATTTAAAAAAAAAAACCAAAAACAAAAATCAAACAGAATTTCTCGATTCAATTTTCAGTTCAAACTGAAAATTCGATTCAATTCGATTCGACCTATTTAATCCAACTTTGGAACCTAAATTTGGATAAGTTCAATGAACTTTATTTTGTCACATGTAATTTAACATACTTCTAGACAGCCAAAAATAAAAAATAAAAAGTTATTAGTAATTAAACATTTTATCTGTTCTTCCACCCATATAAGTGGTGTGGGAAAAAAATTCTCGTCTCTTAAGATTCGACTTGAGTTCTTTAGGTTTCTATTTGACAAGCATTAAAATGGAAATTCATAAAGAATAATTAGCACTCCGATGCTCAAATTAATTATAAATAATAAAATCAAAAAACAAAGCAATAGAATAATAATATCTCACAGAATGATTGGATTTCATGTGTGCAAGTGTAATTAACAAATTACCTTCTTCGAATGAGAAAACCTAAGAAAAATTCGAGCCCCACGAATCTGGGATAGAAGTTACTAGCCACCCTTATCACCCCTTCTGCTAGGGTAAGATCCTCGTATTTATGAAAAATGTGATTTTTGTAAATTTTTTAAGGTTTTTTGAATCATTAAAATTAACTTTTTGTTTATTTTGTAATTTTAAGTTAAATATAATTTTTGATTAAATTATTTTGGAGGGTCCGAAATTTGAATTTGGTGAAGATTATTTTTAGCAAACATTAATTGGATTAAGGTGTTTGTTGGAAATAAAAGGTGTTGATATCCATTATTAAATGTAATTCCTTGTGAATGAGCAATATGTGTTTTTATTGCATAATTATAGCATATATGAGATTAGATATCTCTTGAAACTTGTGACGTACAATTTTATAATATGTCATATTATGAAATGTGTTTAATTTGTTTATGTGATAAACGAATCAAAGGATTGCTTATAAAATCCAATAGATTACTAGCAAGCCTGCTTTGTTCTACAAAGGGCTTCTTGATCATTTTTTCTTTCAGACAAGAATCTCAAGCTGGCAAGTTGTCCATCAATTTTTTTAGGAAAAAATATTATTTTAGTCCTCTAAGTATGCCTAATTTTAATTTTAGTCTGATAACTATGTCCATTTTTGTTTAGGTCCAGTAACTTATAAAATTGCTTACTTTTAGTCCTCTGACAGATTTTCCGATAATTTTACCCCTATACAACTTTTGAAAGGCAGTTTTAGTTCATATGCACTCATAGGGGTAAAATTGTCCGAAACTCTTCCGGGGGACTAAAGCTAAGCAATTTCGTAAGTTACTGGACCTAAACAAAAATGGACATAGTTATCGGATTAAAATTAAAATTAGGCATACTTAGAGGACTAAAATAATACTTTTTCCTAAAAAAAGTGATGGACTCGAAGAGTCTAGAAATAGACGATTTGGACAACTTGTCAGCTTGAGATTCTTGTCTGGAAGAAAAAATGATCAAGAAGCCCTTTGTAGAACAAAGAAGGCTTGCTAGTAATCTATTGGATTTGATCCATTCAAATGTCTACGGACTCTTTAACACTCAAGCCATAGGTAGGTTCACATACTTCATAACCTTTACCAATGATCACTCATGGTATGGTTATATTTACTTGATGAAATGCAAGTCTAAAGCCTTTGAAAAGTTTAAGAATTCAGATTTGAAGTAGAGAACCAAACTGGCCGCACCTTTTGATCAGATCAAGGTGTGAGTACTTAGTGAAAGAGACTATGAAACACTCAATTCCCTTTCTTGATGATTTTCGACTTAGAACGTTCAAAACCAACCCTAAAAAATTGGATTTATGGTAGCAATCAAATTCATGATCCAATTTCATTGATTCATTTGGTACGAGGGCTTTGTCCACGTCATGCAATAATAAATATAATTAAAAGCACAGTAAAAATTCACGAAAAAATCTATTCGCAATTTAAATTAATATTATATTGAAAAAAAATTGTCCTTTATAATAGTTGAACGGGACCAATACAATGATTGAAAGCATTGCCCTAGCAATGAAGTGGTGACCACATCTCATGTGGTCCAAAAATCATGATATCACCGCAGTTACTATGTTTGGTTGGATGAATAAGATGGTTGCCAAACATGTCCCATATCAAACTGACTACATTAATCTACTGAAAAGTAGCTCAACGACATATTAGATTTTTTATTGCAATTCAGATTATATTCTTTTATTTTATTATATATGTATATAATTTTATACAATTGATGTCTCTAATATACAAATGGATAAATTATCTCCTATAATAAAAATATATCAATTAATTTTTTTATATTTTTTAAAATAAAGTAATTTATCTCCCTAACTAAGGAGGTAAATTGCTTCATTTTAAAAAAAAACATGGGAGTAGATTGCTGCATTTTAAAACATACAGTGAAGTAAATTATTAATTTTTTAATAAGAAAATAATTTGCTCATTTACAATATTATAAGAGATTATTTGCATTTTTGCACATATACTGTATATATATATAAATATATGTTAGGTATATAAAATTTTTCTTAGATAAAATTGATGGTATTATTGTTGTACACTTAATATGTACATATAAAATAGAATAAAAGCTATATATATATAAAAAAAAAATTAGGATAGAAGATATAATAGGAGTTATAATAAAAATTTCAACCTGTGAAGACAAGGGGTTCACTTGGAATGGAATATTTTGAGGCAAATCCTTGGATTCTTTTTATATTTAGGGGGTATTTTGGCTAAGTTTAATATTATTTTAAAATAAATTTTTAAAATATTCAAATAAAATAATATTATAAAACTTATAATATGTTATAAATAATAAATTAGTAATTATTTTGATAAAAATTAAACTAATTTGTTAAGATTTTGAAAGCAAATTGGGAACTTTTTATTTTTTTAAAAAAAGAAGCTCTTAATATCTCATTTTTCGATCGTGTGAAATTTTTCAAAAAAATATTTTTATAAAATATTTGAAAAATTATAAATCTCCCAAACAATACTCTTACTTTTGTAGGTTTTTAATTGATAATTTAATTTCAGTAATATAAATAAAAGAGTGTCCGGCTAAATTTTAACTAATTATTGCTAGCGACAGTTTTCTCTGTTACTAACTGGTCATTCTAGCACGTCAATTCTACGTGCATATAATAAATAATTTTTACACTTTAAAATATATTATAAATAAAACTAAATCATATAAATCAATACATTACATTAATAAAAAGAAAGAAAGAAAAAAAGATAATAATTGGTTACCAATTAATATAAATTTTAAAAGTTGAATAAGTTAGTTTTTATCATGAAGGGCATTTTTTACTTCACAAAAAATTAGTACGAGGTTGTCATTAACCCTCGTTTGTGAGTGTAGAACTTCTTTTCACTGGATTTTGTGAAATGACAATTTGCCCCCGTACAAGACAAAATCGTTGTCCTGTCAACCGATCACAAAATGGGTTTGGGGGGAGAAAAGAAGTGTGATGGTATGTTGGGGAAACAATATCCAAAAAAGAGTGTCTAATGCACCAGACACAAAAGAGGGTAAATTTGCAGAAATAAAAGGACAATAACGGTATTTCACGACATACAGTTGAGGGTGTTAAAGAGAGGTAACAGGAATCCCAATTGGGGCGACCCGCCTTGGCTTATAATCACCACCTCATATGGGGATCAGAGTCATTGATATCACCCATTATACACTGAATTAAATATGACTTAAAAAGATAAACGCTAAACCTTATTATGCCGTAAAAGGCCTACTGATTATCAATTATGTTTTAATTTAAATAGTTAAGATTGGAGTCCAATGAATAAGTTCAAGGTAATATGTTCACGTCTCACTAAACATATAATACTTATCTCCTGAGGTTTAGCATAAATACAAATGCTCACTCGTTGTTTGAAAAATTACCAATACCCCCATGATTTTAATGATCGTCTAACAATTAGTCAAATTCGTTAGATTTTCATCCATTTTTTATGGTGAACTGATCAGAATGCCCTTGTGAATTAAAAATAATAATTTATTTTTTTTATGAACTAAGTGGATAATTTTTTTATAATTTTTTCATCCATCCCGTTCGATTTTTGTATAAGTTTTTAACTTTTTTAGAAAAATAAAAAAAAATACAATAAGGACAAAGTTAATAATTCCATATATCCATCAAAGATTACATAATTTTATCAAATATTAGGAGAATTTATAATTTTTTAAATAATAAAAAAATATTCATAATTATATCAAATTTCAAGGGAGGTCGATGTAATTTAACCTAAAATAAAAATAAAAAGACTAGTGAGTTCAAACTTGAAAAGAATGGTTTTTGAGTTGGGTTAGGGCCCTAGGCCCATGTATAGGAGTTCAATAGGGTGTGTTTGGGCTGAGTTTATTTATACTTAGATTGCAATCGCATTAACCCCGGCCTTGTATTTTTCAAGATTAGGCCTCATATTCGGCCCAATCAAGACCTAATCAACACCTGTTGAGGTGGAGTTGTAATCACCATCCACATGAACTATTATGTTTTGTTTGTTCATATTGCCCTTAATTTTGCGGTAACTATTACGAATTTGTCCCTGATATTCATGTTAATAACAAATATATATATATATATATATGCATTTGATGAATTTATTAAGCAGGTGGGGAGGGGAGAAATGTATTTTATATTATTATTATTAGTTTTGTTATTAAATATATATTCAATTATTTATTGAGTCCAAATATATTACAATAAATTACATTTATTTATGAAATATATTAATTTAATAAAAAATACTCACAAAGTATATAAATTTTTTAAAAATTAAAATTTTGAATTTTAAAAACAAAATACAAATTTAATATACTAAAAATTCACTTTTCAAATTAAAAATGTATATCCAATATTAAAGTCACTCATAATAATTATATATTATTAACTCAATTAAATTAATATTAGTTTAAATATATTTTATTTATTTATAAATAAACTAATTAAATATCAAAATTAATAATATAAATTATTTTAAACTATATTATTTATTATAAATAATATTTAAATTAAATATTAAATTTATTTAATATTTAAAATTTGAAAAAATTAGATTACTTAATATAATTGTTTTTTAACTTCTTCTCCGTTGCCCGCATGGCCGGCGACGCGACTGGGCCTGGGCGACGAAGGTTGCCCTTCTTCTTTAGGCGACCACCATTGCCCAAGTCAAAGCTACGCGGCGACGTTGCTCGCCCTGGATCTAGGCAACGTCGCACCAGATCTGACTGCCACCCCCGGGCGACGACGGCAAGGGCGCCCTGCAGAAGGGGGCAACCAAGGTAAGGTCGCCAAGCGGCCACGCCATCGCCCCTTTGAGCGTTGGACGTTGGTGTTCCCCAGAACAATCTGGGCGATAGTCATGAGTGGCGACGGCTTCATCGTCTAGAGTGTTATATTATATATAGTATATGAATAATATATTTTATATATATTATATATATTGTATGTATAATAGATATATTACTATATATATAAAAAAATATATTTTAAATTAATTAAAATTTGAACTGTTTATGTTTTATAATTGAAGATCAATAGTTGTCATAAGAAGGGCATAAAGGACAATTCAATAAAAAGTTAATGCCGTTAGGGCTGTCTAACAGAAGGAGAGAGAATGCAATATTTTAGAAATGTAAGGGGGGATTTCCTATTTTTTTAACACAATGGTGTTTTTTAGCTAAATTTTAAAAATAGAGGGGGATTTTATGTAATTTATCTAATAAGTCCCTCCATTTATCAAAATTCACCAAATCTATTGATATAAAAAAAATAGAAACAAAATCTATATTTACCCCTAAATTGAGTTATTACTGATTTATTGTAGGTCAGATAAATATTTTTATAACCAAATTATCCTCATATATATTCACCCATTAATACATGTAAGGAGGTATTCTTCACCGTTATAAGGATAGTTGAGTTTCAAAAAATTATTAATAAGTCAGTCGAGGGTAAATATAAATTTTCATTCATTTTATTTTTTTTATAATATTAGTAAATTCAATGAATTTTGATTAAACAAATGACTTATTTGTTAGATAGAACTAAACCTTAGGGGTGTCAGATTTAATTTTTCAAATCACAAGAAATTTAGATCTAATTATACCAAACTTTAGGAAAGGGAAGCGTAATTATTCTTTCAATTAATAATAATGCATCGCTTTAAATAAAAAAAAAAAAAAGTTGCTGTGTTAAATATCCTAAAAGTTTGGGAGGATGCATCTCGTAATTTGAAAATTGTTGAATTAAACTCAATTAACAAAACCAATAAAAACAAATGGATTAGTTGTATTGGAATTAAATATTTTTCAAAAGAGAGAATGAAAATTGGAAAGTCAAAAACAAGACCCAATTAACAAGGCAATTAATTCCATAATTCCTCCATACTTTTCTGACTTTAAAGTGTAAATGTCTGATTTTGGTGGTTTCTATTTGAGGGCTCGATGAAACAATGCTTCCAATTACAATTATATTTAATTTTTAATAGTTGGAGGGACAGCAAAATTAAATGTATATGTAATTGCTCTAGGGATTCAACTTTTTTCCCTTGAAAATTAAAAGAAAAAAGTGAAAGTATAAACCCGAAAAAATAAAAAGACACGTTTTATTTTTATTTATTTATTATATATAGTGATTCTTTTTTTTGTCGTGTTGATGATACAAGTCATAATTTTTCAAAAAAAAGATAATTAAATTTTCGAAAAAACTACTACATCATCAATCATTGATAGTAATTTTTATTTTACTTGTACTGAATAATTTAGAATAAATGTATAATACCTATTTGATGAATATTTTTATTAATAAAAAATATTTATGTTCTTATTTGATTAATATTTTCACTAACAAAAATTTTAATTTTTTATATATTGAAATTAGTTTAGTATAATATTAATTTTTCTATTTTCTAATATAAAATAAAATAAAGACAAAGGGTTTAAACAGTAAATTTATAAAAATTGATATTTTCTTCTCAATCTATTTTTTCCGTACCGAACAAGGGATATTATTTGAAGCTTGGACTTTAGATCTGGACTTGGGACAAGAAATAAAAGAACTTGAGAAATGGAACTTGAAAAACAACACGTTAGCACTCCGACGCTCGAGTTAGTATTGAATTTAAGAGAAACTAATCGCAAGAAGTAAATTGTAATGAAAAATTGTGATATGGTGATCATATTCGTGAGAGAAATCGTGTCAAGAGTGAGATTAGAGTTCAAAATAAAAGTTTGACAGCAATATTCAAAGTCTGGAAGGTGTCCCACGCATGAGGACCAAACCTATTAGAGAGGTGTCCTCCTCGAGTGGGGGTCTACACGTTTCCTCTATTTTTGAAGAAAATGAATAAAAGTTGTTTAGATAAAATGTAATCGACTCTTATCCTCTGTTAATCTGTTAATGAAATCATATCTCCACGTTGAGGGGGATTCTTCATCGTTCAGGACTCCTTAATCAGCAAAGAGTCCTTTTAATTCAAGAGTCCAGGGTGTTGAGGGAACCTCCCTTGACTCGCGTCCTTCCACGTTGGCTGAGAAATAAGTTTGGTGATCCATGTGTATGCCACGTGGGGGTGCCCGGATATGGGCCTTGGGTCGGCCCCTTATTCCTGGATCATTTTTTTGGGCCGCCTTCATAAGTGCAGCAGATCCCTTCTTCCTTCTTCTACCGTTGTGGGCTTTGTTGGGCTGTTAAGGGCTCTTTTATTCTTCCTTGGGCAAATTGTTTTGGGCTATATACATCAATGACAAAAGCAATTTTTCATCGCAAACCTTGTGTAATGGCAGCGACTAGACTATCATAGCAAAAGATCGATATTTATGCTATTATTTTGCTACGAAGATGACATCGTAACCATAGTGAATTTTTTGTAGCAAAAGGTCATTTGCTACAAATTTTGTTCGTAGCGAAGCATTTGCTATGCCCGTATACACTACGGATGAAATTCGTAGCAAAAACTTTTTTACTACGAATATCATCCTTTTGCTGTGATTACTGCCTGGTAGCTAAAAGTCTTTTTTTCTTGTAGTGATTTTTTAGTTTGCTTTGCTTGTGAGTATATTTTACATTTTCTTATCAATGTTGGGAATTTGAACTCAAGCTAAGTTTCATAAAGCTTTGATCCTTTTTTTACTAACATATCTCAATCTTTCATGCCATCTCATTTATAACATTCAACATAAATAACCCTTCACTTAGAAATCCTTCCCCAATAACAATATTATATTTCTAAAGGCAAACTTGCATTTTCATACTACACAAGGAGTTTGCATATACAGTCTTGAACTTTATATTTAATCCCAAAATTTTGAAAATTGTGCATTTTTTATTCTTTTTTCTATAATTCCATTAAAATCTTAATAGTTGCCGTTTTTTTTTATTTATTATTTTTATTTCGCATTTTTATTTACTATAGCATGTGTCATTTGTTACCAAATTTGACACATGCTATTATAAGAGCTAGCCATATTAATGGATCCTTTCCTCACTCACAATCAGAGTCTTGGTCATCATCTTTTTGAAGTAAGGGAAAGATCTATGTGTATATTTTTATACATATATATATGTATATATGTTAATTCCTCACCTGTTAATTAATTGACTTGGAAGATCACAGACTTTGGGTCAAGATGAAAAGTGAGTTGAGTTGGGCTAGATCTAATTGAATCAATAAAAAATTAGGATAGTTTGGCCCAAGCCGACCTGAAATCGGATTGGTCTTAGGAATCAATACTTGGAACCAGCCCAACCCAGTGGCCCAAGACCACTTGGTCCTGGATCGAACCTAGGCCATGCTTTTTTCTTTTTAAGCTCATTATATATTCTTAACTATTATTTTTTATATATATAAATTTTCGTGTGATTTAATTTATTATTTATGTATTTCATAAGACATTTACAAGTTTAAGTAATTATTTATAAGATGACCTCAATATCATTAAAAAAAACAAAGAATACCACAAGTACATCCGCGCCTAATGCAGGCCTGGTCTGGGCTTCAATCGAGCCAGTCCATGGGCTTGGCCTAGATTTCAAAATGGACCCAATTAGAATCCACTTATAAGCCCAGAACCGCTTCAAAACTGGCCATAAATAATAGTAGACCGATCCTGAACTGAATTTTTTCAGACTAATTCGTGTTGATCGTTAACCGACCCAACCCACTATGCACCTTAAACCTGTGGGACTAATCCTCGTATATCCACAAAAACATACTTAAGACATTTACAAACATAATGTGTACTTCAAAACCAAATTAAGAAAACAAATAATTCCGAAAATTAATGTGGATTCCTAACCTCATTAAAATTGAAGAATATATAAAGAATAAAATACAACTCTCTTATGATATTGTAAATTAGTAAAGTACTCCTATACGAAAAAAATAGTAATTTATCTCCACGTGTTTTTTAAAATACAACAAGCTACCCCCTTATATTTTTTAAAATGAAGCAATTTACCTCCTTAGACAGGTAGGTAAATTGCTTCATTTTAAGAGAGGTAAATTAGTTCATTTCAAAAAGCATAGGGGAGCAGTGCTACTTTTTTTTTATAGGGAGTAATTTGTTCATTTGCAATATCACAGAGGGATAAATTGTTATTCACCCTATATATACCTTTATCTATACTAATATATAAGAGGAAATATTTTTTTGATAATGTGATGTGATGGTTTATATACATATTTTCTTATTCATAATATACTTTAAAATATAAAAAATTATTTATTATATGCACATAGCTAGGGACTGCGTGTCATGACGGCAATAATATAATTGAAGAGCACCCTATTAGTGTCTTCAATTTATTGGTATGTCATTTTTTATTTTTTAATATTTAATTATTTTTTTTCTTTTCTCAACTTTTCATTTTTCATATTTTTTAAAACAAATTAAATTGATTGTACACACATGTGAGTGTGCAGCATATGCTCGTATATATAAAGGCCTAATTGGAATTTTAGGTTTGTAATAATAGTCATTTGATACTTTAATCCTGTAATTTGATAGGATTATAAAATAGTACTTCACCTTTTTTAATTTGCAATTTTAAGACAAAGTTGGCCGAAGGGTGAATTCCCACCAATTTTGATCCCAACCAATATTTGTTCTAAAATTGTTAAATTAAAAAAAGTGAAGGGCTATTTTACAATGTTAATAAATTACAGGACTTAAAACATCAAAAAGAATATAATTACATGACTGAAAATGCAATTAAATTTGTATATAAATACATAGGTCAAGAAATAAGAAAGTTATTTGCAATAATTTTTGTACTTTTCTTTGGAAGGGTACCATAGGAACGTGCTATTCAAAGGTTTCTTGGACACTTATTTGTAGGCCAGTAGAGGAGGGGGACCTCGACCTTAGGGATATTTTAGCTCTAAATCGAGCCCTCATGTGCAAGCATTTATGGAAGATTATTGTGCAACAACAGGACTCGATCTGGATTGATTGGTTATTCCATACTCGACTTGGAGCTAACACTATCTGGACAGTCAGTAACAGAAGGGGGCCGTGGGGATGGCGGCAGATTCTTGCTCTCCAACCATGGCTTTTACCTTATATCGACTTTCGAGTTGGTAATGGAGATTTATTTTCCCTTTGGCAGGACCCTTGGCATCAATTGGGGCCATTGATTCATCACTTTCCTACTGGGCCGACCGTTACGAATATCCCTCGGGCTACACACCTACACTCAGTCATTGCGAACGGGGAATGGAGCCTGCCGCCACTCACTAATGGATTCGTGGCTATCATTCACCTTGTGCCTGTCATCCATGGTGAGGAGGATTGTATTATTTGGCGCTTGAATGGTGGTACTTTTACAATGGGGGCGGCGTACCACCTCTTTTATCCTCAAGGACCCAAGGTAGGTTGGACTTGACTATTCGTGGGTCCTTTCAAGATTCCCAGCAATCAACTTATCTTATTGCTTGTCATTTTAGGAAAGTTATCTACTCTTAACAAACCATGACTGCACCACACCGGTGGGGCATGTGTCCTTTGCTAAGACGGGATCTCTGAGATACATGAGCATTTATTCTTTTAGTGTCATTATGTTTTTCAGTGCATTGCAGATATTCGGAAGACTGTACGGGTCTGATGAGCTATTCGATCGTGGAATATTGACGTAGAGTGGATGTCGCTTAAATGGAGGGGGAAGCACGTCATCAACGCCTCATACCGCGCACTGTTGGCGTCGTTAGTATATCACTTATGGCAAGAACAGAATCATTGGTTCTTTCAGCATACTAGCCGTACATATGACACACTTGCTAGGGTTGTAGTTGAGGAGATTAGACATGTCATACTTAGTCATACCCTCCCCTCAGTAGTTAGTACACATGGATCTCTTGATTTGGTGAGGTCTCGACTGCTTGAACTATGTTGTTGTATTTCTCTTTTTATCTATTTTATGCAATTTATTATTACCAAAAAAAAAATAAGAAAGTTATTCCCTAGTGAAGAGAGGTGCATGCTAAGCAAGGACAAGAATTAAATGCAGATATTCTGCAACCAAATAATTAATTACACAAGCCCATGTGAGAGTTGCATTTTAATGAAACATCAGTTAATTATATATAGCTAATTACTTCATTTTTCATTTTTCTTTGCCCAAAAACAAATAAAACAATTAGGAAACAAAAGAGGGGCTAATTAAAGTCAATGAAGTAGTTAAGAAACTAAAGAAGTTGATATATTATATTAGTTAAGCTAGTTAGATGAAAATGAACAAACGTTAACCAAGCTTAATTAATTAGCAATTCCTAACAAAAGTTTGATCAAGTCCAAAGGGACTCTCTCTTGAGAGGATCCTGCATTACATTGCTCGAAGTTGAAGCAAAGCCAAAGCATTGTTGAAGGTTATTGAAGTTATTAGTGGCTAAGAGAAGAGATGATTTCTCATCTTGAGGTGGCGGAGGGAGGCCGACCATGGCCGCCGGAGACTGTTCTTGCTGCATCTGAATGCAGAGTATCTCCGCTTGAGCCACCGCCAGTTGCATCTGCAGCTGCGAGACTTGATTCTGCAAGTACGATATCGCGCCTACGCACCCGTACACGGGGTCCCTCATCCTTGCGTTCGCCTCGTACACTAGACTGTTCACCGCGTCTCCTCGTTGATGCACTGGAAGCTCCTGCAAGGAAATTCCCTCTAAATATAAACCACAGACGACGTGCATCCTCTGATAATAATTTACACTTGTAATGTGATTCTAATAACTGCTAGAACGTCTACTGTTTGTAAGGAAAACCCTTTTCGTACATGATCATTGATGGAGACAGTTGCTAATTTAAAGGGTTTTCCAACAACTATAGATACAAAATGAAACCCAAGGAGGAACGAACTTACCTGCAACATCTTGCTGACGTTGCTAGCACCGAAGACCTTGTGAACGATGGCGAACTTATGAGGGTCGTCGGGAGGGAAGTAAGGGGCGAAAATGCAGTCCTTTGCACAACGGCGCCTCAGCAATTTGCAGGAAGCGCAGGGCGAACTTCCTCCTCCCATCTTTTTTCTCCTTAGTGTGAGGGAAAATTACTCTCTATATATATTGGTAAAAGGAGGAAAATGTCAAAGCAGAAGATGAAGTTGTTGTGGTTTCTTTCCTCCCTTTTGCAGTGTAAAAGAGACAAAGATGATGTAGTTTGGAAGACAATGAAATGGGGGAAACCCTATTTATAATGGTGGGCATGGAGGTGTAGTAGCTCTAGTCCACACCACAAATATGGTATATATTGTCAATAAATTATATATGTGTACTTGCCTAATTTCAAATCTACATGAATTTCAATATAAATAAACAATTAGGGACCATAATTTTACATGTTATAAGAAAATATGAGTGCCACATTTCTACCAATACCCTAATGGATCAATCTACCTATATATATTATATAAATTAAATTCTCAAAATTAAGCTTGCTAGTTAATATTAATTACCATCTTGCTCGCAGTTGATTAGAGAACGTACGACATTGTTCAGGGTATTATGGTCATTTTAGATAGGAAACGTCATCTTAAAGAAATAAGAATCAACCGTGAAAGGTTGACCACCGTCGATGGCCATCCATGCAATATTTTGCTGGTTTTCCACATTGCTAGCTAGCTAGTAATAGTATATATATATATATATATATATATATATATAGATAGATAGATAGATAGATAGATAGATAGATAGATAGGGTTAAATGTAATTCAGAAAAATGAGCAAAAATTTCTGTTATGAAAAATATAACAGCAATTTATCTCTTTACATTTTTAAAAAATGAGTAAAAAAACTCTAACGTGTTTCGTGAATAACTTACACCCTTTTTTTATTTTTTCAATTTAAATTTAAAGTGATAGTCTTGTTTAAAAATTGTTGAATCTTGATTTTAATTTAAAATTTAAATTTAACTAATAATTTAATTGTGTAGATTTTATCTAATATGAATCAACGGTTTAGATTTAATTAAATAATAATTAAAATTATATATAATATATATAATTAAATTTAAATATATATACTTATATAATAAAATATATGTATATGTATATAATATATAGATTTATTTATATATGGGATTGGGGGGGCGGGGGGGGGGAAGGGGGGGGGGGGGGGCATGGGGAGGATGAGGGGATGGGGAGATATATATTTTGCTCTATTTATAAAAATATATGAGGATAAATTGTTATTTATTTTTCATCAGGGGTTTTTGTGCATTTTTCTTAAAATTGGTGGTGAAATTGCATTTTTTTGATAGCTTGAGAAGGAGAATTATCAAAGAAAAAAGAAAATAGTTTAATGAGAAATTTGAAATAATATTGTTTTGGAGAACAGGAAAGACAAAAGCAATAAATTGGTGGGAAGAACTAGGGCTAGGGTTTTGAGTAAAGTGCAGTATTCGAGGGGGGTGGGGTGGGGTGCGGTGGGGTGGGGTGGGGGTGTGAGAGAGATGGGTTCGACGTGAATGTTTGTTGGAGGACATTCACATTGAAACATCAAACATGTTTTTCTTTTTTACTTACCAAATACTACTAGACCAAAAACATAATAATCTATATATATTATTAATAATTATGTATATTAAATATTTTTTTATTTTGTCAATATATTAATGTTCGTAATTTTAATATAATAACAAATATCGTTATTGATATTTATAAACGTTGGTGAATCATTTAATGTAATGTAAAATTATTACAATAACGACAGCCAGATATATATATTGTCATGTTCACGAGAACCAAAAATGATAATTATTGCTTATTATAAATATGTTTGATTAGTATGATCTTTAAATTGTTGTTTTATAATATTCTTTTACTATTGTAATTATTATTTCTTGATAAAATTATATATGTTACAAGCCTAAAATCATGGTTGTGAAATATTATGGATAATTAGTAATAATTGTACATTGCCCTCATAAATGATATGTATTCAATTATAGACAATTGCCTAATTTTTTTAAAAGAAAAAAAATCAAATATTTGTATTTGAATTCCACGTCAATATTGTATTTTATTTTTCAAAACAAACACAAGAGATTAATTCGGTTATTTTTAATTTTAATAATGAAAAAGATTATATAAGTTCTTATTTCCAAATTTACAATAATTCCAATATTTTTTTTTCCGCATTACGTCGATTCAACCAATACATCACTATACTAAGAACGGTAAACAACAAATTATAATAACTCTCGATTCAACTAATACATGAATACAACTATAAATAAATTGCTATAACTCACGTGACCTCCGACGGGACTCAGACTGATCATGAGAATGAAGTCTTTAATGTAACATATCAATAGATGAATTTTAAATTTGTAGCTAGTAATAAATTATTTGAAGTTATTTGGATAATTTTAAATTTAAACGATTTGATCAGATCCATCAATTTTAAATCTTAATTATATTTTATCGAATATTAATAAACTTCAAATTAAATCGATATAAAATTATTTAAATATTTTCCTCCAAATTCTTCTATCAAGACTAAATTATTTATCCGTCGATCCAAATATAGCCTATATTTATATTGTTGTGCATGTGATTTGTAAACATCAAAAACCAACTTACATATATCCTCAAAATGTCAAACTTAATTAGCTAAAATATTTGAAATAATAACAATAATGATAATTAATAATATATAAGAAAGAGAAGCGAACATGAATTTATATGAACATGAAAAGCAATTAATGTGAAAGTTAAGAGATCCGACATAAGACTGAAATCTAAGAGAAAGTACAAACTTCAAAGACCATAAAAAGTCAGAAATAAATGCACAATATATATATATATTCCAACATTATACAATTCAAAGATATCACATGCAATGAAGCTATTAAATAATCAACAAAGTATATATAGTTGTAGAAATAATAATGGGAAAAGTATTATTTTAATCCGCTAAATATACTTAATTTTAATTTTAGTCCGATAATTATATCCATTTTTGTTTAGGTCCAGTAACTTACGAAATTGCTTACTTTTAGTCCTCTGATAGATTTTCGGACAATTTTACCCCTATGCAACTTTGAAAGGCAGTTTTATTCCATATGCACTCATAGGGGTAGAATTGTCTACCAGAGGACTAAAAGTAAGCAATTTCGTATGTTACTGGACCTAATGTACCTCAAAAGATATTTGTATGAACTTTTATCATCTAATACAGATGTACCTGTAATTACAGCTACGACTTCAAAAGATAGTATTTGTAAATTGGCAATTGAACTGGGGACGTTTGTGTATTTGAATTTAATTTTGGATGATTTAAGTGTAATTTATCCTAATTAATAGTAATCACTACAAAATTATTATTATTATTATTATTACTACTATTATTATTATTATTAATTGAAAATTGTGATGATGTTGTGGTTATATATATATGGGTAAAATACAGTTTGTCTGTTGAACTATACTTGATATATATATATATATATATAATATTTATCCCTTTAAACTAATAAATATAACACTTATCTCCTATAATTAAATTTATGGATAATCTTGCGTTTTTATTATATATATAGTTCAAAATATTTCTTTTTCTAACAATTTTGTATTCAGTTTAATTAAAAATTTCTCAATTGAAAAAAGTATCTTCTAATTATAATGAAGTAATAGAAAATTAGTAAATTAAATAGTTTGAATGATATTATATTTTACAGACTCAATATTAAATAATGAATGAGTACAAAAAATACACAAAATAATTTCATAAATTTTTTTTATTAATTTGGTAATAAAATTAAGCTATTAACTATATATTCTTTTAGATAAAAATGAGTAATTAAATGGTTTTTTAAATATAGTTTTTTAAAAAAATATATGAAAAATGTTTTTATATTTATTCACCTTTTTTCTAAAAATATTTAGCTTTTGGTTAAGCATATATATATATATATATGTCAATTTCTTGTAAAACAAAAGCATATACAAATTGTTGGTTATATTATATTTTTTTGTGTATCTACCATATATATTTCTTTATACTCCACTTGTAATTTAAATTCTTTTTTTATTAAAAAATTAAATTAAAAAATAATTTAATATGCAAAAAATTAAAATATATATATTAAAAATAATATATAATTATTCAAAGCATGAAGGGTATTTGTGTCCAACCAAACAAAACATATTTTACCCTCTATATATAGGTATGAGGAGGAGGAGGGGTTTCTGAAGCTCTACTAATAAATTAATAATGAAAAGAAAAACATGAGATGGGATTCCCTCAACCTCTCGCATTTAATGCTCATCACATGATTCCAAGCTTCTAATCTGCTCTTCTCAGGACATCACTTCTCTTTCCCCACAATTCTCTCTCTCTCTCTATATATATATTCGACGATAACAATTTATTCCATATAATATTGAAAATGAGCACATTACTCTACTATAAAAAAATTATAGCAATTTACCCCACTATACTATTTAAAATGAAGTAATTTACCCCCCTAAATCATAGAGGGGTAAATTGTTATATTTTAAAAAATATAGGGAGGTAAATCGCTATTTGTTTTTTCATAAGAAGGTAATTTACTCATTTACGATATCACAAGGGAGTTGCTTGCATTTTTTTCTATATATATTCTCTACGTTTTCAATAAACGTACTATCAAAATACTACTCACTATGTATATATCTACGTATTTGTTCTCCAAATATTACTGGAAAACATGTTCTCCAAACATTACTCAAATGTTTTCCTTAGTTTATAAGAAGGTAAGTTACATGAACGTTGTTCGAATTTAGGTGTAATTACACAAATATTATTTTATATATTATAAAAGTATAAATACACTACTTAAAATTGTAATTGTGATTTACATCAGTACATTCTCAAGGAAAAAAGATTATCGAAACACCGTCCTGAAATATATTTACATTGATACCTCCTCAAAAATATATTTATAATTTTATAAAAATATATATAAAAAATATTTGTATAATTAAACATAATTAATTAACCTCATATGTGTGGAATCCCGTTATCAAATCAAGAAGGGCTATTAGCCTAACAACTTTTCATGTGTTGTCTATAGTCTTTTGCCATTGTATGAATCAAATTGATCAAAAATAATTAGAATTTTAGAATTATAGGACTAATAAATTTTGAAAATCAAATTCATGCAAGACAAAAAAATATCACCATTTGAGTAATAAGACTAAAATTACCCTAAAAATATCCGAAATAACTTAATAGATCGATTAATCACAAGACAGATATAAAATATAGGGAAAAATACAATTTATCCTTCTGCGATATGAAAAATGAACAATAAAATTGTATGAAAAAAGAATTAACAAATTACCTCGTGTTTTCTATTTAAACTATTCATAGGGGATAATTTGCTTCATTTTTCAAAATACAGGGAATTTATGTACTGAATTTTTTTACTTAATTTCCGATATCAGGTCGGATAAATTGCATTTAACCCATAAAATATATACCAGAAATAAAATTCCTTTTAAGTTAAATTATGGACTATATATAGAGTCTTGAATTGTGTATATAGGGGTGGGTGGGACCCCATTTGTTGAATTGCTATAGTAGTAATAGAATCAGCTGATGAAACGCGTATTTTCAGTGTCAAACATTTCAAGTTTCAAGCCCCCACCGGGGGGGGGGGGGGGTTGGGGTGTGTAGGTAGACAGGATGAGAAGCTTGTAAAGATAGTTTAATGTGTGTGGGAAGTGTGTTTTTCTTGTTTGTTAGCGGTGAAGTTAATAATGAATAAAGTAAGGAGGAAAACAGACATCTTCACCGTCTTAGAGAAAATAAAAAACGTGCGACCTCCGATGCGTTTTACATTAAATGCGCGCTTTGTGATATGGAAGATTCGATTCTTGGGATGTGGATGTTTTTCAAACACTTTTACAACACCACTGTTGGGGTTTGGGTTCGATTTCTGATAATAAGACTCACATATATATATATATATATATATATTGGGACTTGAGAGTCATTTCTTAGTTTCTGAATAATGAATTGATTGAAGTCAAAAGTTATAAACTGTTTTCTACCAACTTTTTGCTGCTTATTTGGTATAACTGTAAACACTAAGTTGTTTTCCAGAAAAATTACAACTTTAATGTTATTTCTACTTTTCACTTTTATTTTCAAACACTCTCGATTTTATTCACCACTTAACTCGTAACTTTTTTCTACGAATTATTTCTATTACATGAGCGAAAACGTGCTACAAACACTCGTATAAAATTTGACAACATTGTGCGTTTCATGAAGAGGTTTGAGGTCATAGGTTCGAGTTCCACAGGACGTGTGGGTATTTATCTCAAGTTGTACATGATACATATAGTATTTGTGATAACCTCGTTGAGTTATATGATTTTATGTGAACCATCGACTCATAGAACATTATCCTGAGTCTGCACATGCCATAATATTCCAGGTCGAGTCAAGATTGAATCATTACAGAATTTGACATATGCTTTGTGGTTAATATAACAGTCAAGGGAGGGCATTTATGTAAATTCTCACATATTTAATGATAGACTAGAGAAATTGTATTGTTCGACCGATTTTTTTTTTAATCGAACAACAATGAACTACTATTAATTGAAACAATCATTTTTATCGAAGATAATTACAACAACATATCATATCCTGATCAACAATATCAGATAAATTAAATCTAGACAACTCCTACTATACAGTAGAACAATATCTTACGCATATAGTGGGGGTCCGAACCCATAATTTTAGAAATCTCGATTTCGTCAATTAAATTAGACCTTATTAACATCGTCTGACCTAATTAAGCAGGGAGCTGATGAGGTTGAGGAAGAATAGATAAGCACGTGAGCGAGCGGAGTTGGTCATGAGACAGTGCATATATAGCTGCAAAGGTAACATTTGTGTAAGAATAATTAAATGCAGATTCCCTGTCATATGTTTACAAATTAGCAGAATATAAAAAAATTGAAGTATTTACGACAGACAGACTGACTGCACTCACTGCTTGTGTGGTAGGTTCATTCATATTGTAGGAGACCCTCTGCTCACACTACTGTACTTAAAATATCCAATCTACTTATTTTGCAAACAAGTGTAGAATCGGAAACTGAATTGAGAAATATTATTCAGTATTCGATTCGATTTTAATTTTTACGGGTAGTTTAATGAGTCGTAGCGAGTATCAAGATATTGTTTATATTTAATTATGAAATAACAAGTTAAAATATCAAAAAGAAATCAATTTTTACTGATTATAATTGTACCGTATCTTTAATAATTTATCAAATTTTCTATTCGATTTAACCAACGGAATACCCCTAGAGCTCGTTTCCATTAAAAACGTTCCCGTTCCTGTTCCTGTTCCAATCAACCCCTCTAAGGACAAAGGGCATGGACTAGGAGCGGTTTTTCTTTTATTTAAAAACTGAAAAAATACTCTAAAAAACTGGTAATGAATGGACCAAGTCTGCCTTGGAATATTCTATAAACAATTAACACACTTCCTAGACTAAATTTTTGGTATAGGAAAAGAACGCAATTTACCCTTTTAATACGATAAATGAACAAAAAATAAATAAATACCCTTTTAACCCATTTTTATATACGTGATAATGCTCTTCCTACTGCAGAATTGTTGTACCATAATGGCAACAAACACATACAGTTTGCTCTTCTGCATTGCTTGTCCGGAAAGCAAGAAATGATGTCATTTTTTAAGGAAAATGCTAATCAAACAAAACATAATGAAAGGGGAAATGTGCACCTCCACCTATGAATTATTAGAAACTTAATAGGGATAAATAGGGTGTTGGAGGCATATAATTAGAGGTTGGGAAGGGAAGCATATTATGAGCTTTGCCATAAATATTGGAGTCACAACTAGGGCTATAAATAAGTCCAGCTAGACAAGAAATTTTGGTACGCACTCGAGTTCAAGCTTTTTTCTTTTCTTTTTCTTTTTCTTTTTTTTTTAATTTTTATTTATAATTAATTAAAAGAATGTTTTAAAATATTTATTTATTATGTTAGATTGACAAGCCCAAATTATTTTTAACAATTATTCCTAATTTTTTAAATTATTAGATAATTTTAAGAAATTAATAATTAATATAAAATAAATATATATATAGTAATAATAATGAACTTACTAGCTTGTTAATTAAACTTATTTCAGTATAGAGATTAAATATGTAAATAAAAATATCATATTTTATCATTAGCTAATTTTAGAATATGTGATATTATTTAATAATTATAATATTTAATTTTGAATATAAAGTATTGAACATAGAATCAAATATATAAAAAAATTAAAAAGCTAGCGATCCAGAACAAAATGTTTTGAGTCGAGATCAAGTAGTCAAGCTTAAAATCGAGCCGACTTGTGAAGCTCAAAGCTCACAAGCAGACTCACTGTTTGCCACCCCTAGTGAAAACAAAATGTTTTGAGTTCGAGATCAAGTAGTCAAGCTTGAAGCTCGCGAACAGACTCAACTTGTTTGCCACCCCTAGTCAGAATAAAATGTTTTGAGTTCGAGATCAAGTAGTCAAGCTCAAAATCGAGCCGACTTGCTAAGCTCGAAGCTCGCGAGCAGACTCAGTTTGTTTGCCACCCCTAGTCGGAACAAACAACACAATAGAGTTATGGGTTGAGTGTTGGGTAACAATGAGCTAGCTATTTCCACTCCGAATTGATCAGCTGCTCATAGAAACAAGGTTACAATTGGATTGAAGGATTTGAAATAATGGATTTTCATAACAAATTCTTTGAATATATTTGGACAATCTTAAATGCAAAGGATTTCAAATTCTTCTATTTTAATTTTAAACTAGGTTTTGGTGAATATGGATGGATTTCAAATTCCTTTCAAATGGACTCATTTGAAATCATTTCTCTAAATACTTCAAATTCAAATCCATCAATTTAAATGCAACTTAATTCTTTTATGAACGAATTGTCTGCCTTTTATTACTAATGTCTTGGACAATGACATTTCGAGTGTATATTAATCTCTTTAAATTGTGTTCCAAGGCCGAAGTTTGTTCTTAAATCAAATGTGTAATTTCCTCCGATCTCTTGAAGCAAACTACAAAACACCTTAAAATATATTATAAATGTTATGAAATACAAAACATCTTAAAATATAATATCAATGTTATGAAAATTTGATGCCAAAAAAAGACATACAACCTCATGGTTGCAAAATTTTATCATGGCAAAGAACTTTTGAATTTGCTTAAATCATTTGGATTCTGTTGTATGTATCTTATAGTGTTTGTTGTATGTGGTGGAAACCCCTTCATTATAGGTGTAAGCGACGACTAGGTAGTTTGAATTCAAACCTATTGGGTTTAAACACTATGAGCTTTGATATGAACATATTTCCTAACAAAGCGTACTTAAATATGTTTTCGTCCAATTAGCCAATTCAAAAATTTTATATATATATATATATATATATATATATTCTCTATCTTATCAATCCATCATCCATAAAGCTTAAATCTGATAAGGGCATAGTGTGAATTTATTATCTTGAATATATGTAAAGATCAAATTTGCTATAAATTTTAATTCGAAACTCAATTATTAATCAATTTATTTAAGCTTTTAGTTGGTAATTTATTCCAAAATATTTTGATGTCAACAAAACATATTGTCAAAAGTAGACATTTTCTATTGCCAAAACTGCAGATCCAGAGTTTGAGCTGTGTCTATATTCCAAAACCATAAACAGAAAATAAAGAAGAAATGAAAAAAAGCAATACGTTGAGAAGGGACCTGGATCAACTCTTGCCTTCATCAGGACAACAGTTATAAACATCGGCAGTGATGCAATTTCCGCATGTTGTGCTTTCTGATCCCGCTTCTAAACCGAGAGCTTCCAGAACTTTGTGCTTCAATGGAGCTGACCAATTGTGGTGTGCTCTGCTCGAGTTCTCTTTGCCTTAGGTACAGTGCTGCCTGCGCCTGGACTGAATCATCAAAAACACCACCATACAAAGAGATTGAGTTACGTCTCACGTAGTTCCGTGACTAAATAGTGTAACAATTTTATTACGGTTACATTTATAAAATGCTTTCAATGCAACAAAAGCTATGTTAAGAATACTAATCTTATTAGTATACTTTAAAATAGTTAAATATATTATAGAGCTGTGTTTTGGTCAATAATGTACAACGCGGTATGGATGTGTATTCTAATCTAGTTTCATCAGATCCAAAATGAAACAATAAGTCAAGTATTTCTAGCAAGCTCAGATAATGCTGTCAACCTCAAGGATTGAACTATTCAAGTTCTAGGATGTTCAAAATTTACACTTCCACCGTTTCAGTTTGATACCTCTAGGCTGCTAAAGGAATGAAGATAGAGGCAGTGATGCCACTATTCATGAAACTCAAAGCATCTGCCAACTTCAAGAGGCTAAAACAAATATGTACATGCACACTCTCCATGCCTCAGTGCTAAACATGCCAAATAGGATATGCATAATACTGTCACCAAAAAGAATCTCCAACAACTAGCAAACGAAGATTTTGCAAAACCCGACACTTGTACTCTTTTGCATTTGAATGACTTCTTTGTCTCTAAATTAGCTGAACTACAAGTCAAAACTGCATGCCTGTAGTTTGCAACATCTATAAGCAATCTTGATGAAGTCTCTTTAACTTGCTTTCAGAGTTGTCTGAATATTCTATGTCTAAATGCATTAGACGCAATGTTAAAAGTTTTGCCTGCCTTTATTAGTCAAACAGCAGAATCACTATAGCATATTCATTACCCTAATTCATTTCAAGTCCATTGCAACAATGTCCTTTGTAGTTCTTTCCTTCACAACATTCAATAACTCAATTATTTGTTAAGAAGACTTATAAATGTTCAGTTCAAAAAGACATCATTGGGACCACAATCAGATATCATGACTCTAAACACAGATATATGCACCAAGATCAGATACTCAGACTGGCCAGCGCAAATGGTACCCCTCACGGCAAACCAGTCTAGCGTCCATGTTCGCTCTTGTACTTTTTCCAAGAACATACATCAAGTCCATTGCAACTAATGAACTTAAAAAATCAACAAAGAAACTGTGACCTCAATCCACATACCAGATTGTGAAGAAATTGTAAATAGAGCAGCATCCTTCACTCTTTCGATTTTCCTGATAGCATGCATATCATTGAAGACATCATCCATTTTGGGGTTAGCCACATGATTTGCCTTAGAGCACATGAGTGCCTTTTCACATGCCTTCAACAAAAAAGAAATAGCATAAAACCTAAAATTAATTACTTTCAGACTCCATGCAACAACTTCCACATGAACATTAACTGAATAAAACAGGAGAAAAGGATATAGCAACTCTAAAGACAAATACTGATGGAAACGAAACTCAAAAGTTTGTTTTTCATGTCCTGCAGAACGTACCTGCACAAAGTATAAGGATCAGTGTGCATGGACGGAAAACTGAGATTTAATAGACCAGGTTTAATAACTATGTATGCTCAAAGTAGATAAAACAGCAGATTGGTTATGAGCATAGTCCTAATATCAGTGATAGTTTCTCATTTTGATTCAAAAGAATAACATAGGAAACCATAAAGATGACAACAAAATCAGGAGAAACGAAAAGAACTGATGGCCTTTTAGCCAAAAGCAAAAGTAAAATTCAGAACAATTTGCCAAAAATTTTAAAATGTTCCATCCTTACACTGCAAAATTGATCTTCAGTTAATTTCAACAGATATAATGTTGTAAATCTTGTTTCCATGGTGCAGAAAATGTTTTGAACCTATTTTAAAGGCAAGTGAAGCCGATTGCAATCGGACAGTTGCTATAAATGTTGCACGCACAGTTCATAAGTGCAAAAAGGGGAGTAGATTTGCAGGCAGTAAAAATGGTTGTAGAGTATGGTGGAAGGCGAACAAGCAGGCAATAAAAAATTCTAAAAAGAATCTATAAGTGGAAGGCGTTTTTGGAAATTGAACCGTACCACTAGAAATTATCCTAGCAAACAAAATGGTTATATCAATTACACTTCCTTACCCCTTTCTAATACATTCATGAAAACAACAAACACATTTTACTACATAATCCTATCACAAATTTAATTCCCCTCTATCCTATTATCCAATTATCCCTCCCCGAAAAGTAAATGATCCCTAATAGTTTATATAAGAACCTCAAATACAGTTCAGCAAGTAGAGTAGATAACAATCTTGTAGCATTTTCTCAAATTTGAAAGGCATAGAAATAGAACAAGAGATCAGTAAGTATAATAAACAAGGAGAAGCAATAAATAGTAGGCAGTGGAGCTCAAATTGTCCCCCCCTCCCCCAGAGGAACTTAAATAACAAATGCAATCGTCACATTAATAAGTACGTAATGCATGTGCAGCTCAAAGATTGTGTTAGGGTTTTCCTAGATCCTTAATTACAAACATCTATCTTGGTTGTGAATATCCTTGTGTGCCTCAAGTCAGCAACACAAGAACTAGAAGATGATCCTAATACTTGATTATTACTAATAAGCTTTTCTGGACAACAAATAGAGATCAATTTCAAAAGGTCGAAATTGTCTAACTCAAACCTGCTGCAGGACATGACAATCACATTATCCTACTCCATGCAAAAAGATTGTCATGAGTACATTGCAAATTTCCAGACAGATATGAGGGCATGAGATCTAATTGCTGGGATGTTGCACGCAGAAACATATCGAAACATTCATTAAACCATTTTGCATAGTTGATAGCTCAGAAATCATGAAATATGTATAAAATTGCACAAGGTGACTTAATTTTGTCATATCCACATCAGCCTAAGAGATCCTAAAAATATGAAAGATCCATTTTTTGGTATCCTTGTGTATGATGAATGTTTGAAACAAAGTGAATAAACCAAGTTGCACATCACTAGAGTTCACTATTTACCTGGTTTGCAATGGAATGGAATCCATTCTCAACAGATTGCTCAGCAAAGGTGAACCATTCTTTACAATCAACTTGAAGCTCAGGGTAAGTGGTTGCTTTCTGTTCTCGCAGAGTTAATGCTTCATATCTCAAGGCCAAGCAACTCTGTCAAAAATCCAATTGCAGAATTCCAAGTGCAGGAATTCAGAAACTGGTCCAAGCATCCATCACAAATGGCACTTTATAAAAAACAAATCTATCACCAATGACAAAAAATTTTAGAAACATACGCACATAATTTCTCTTTCTGGAGTGAAAGATGCAGACAACTTAAATACAAACGAAGCTAACAATTGTCAAATAATAGAAGCATTACCAAATACTATATCAACAACACTGGAAAGTAGGGCGACGCAGTTACATTTATAAAGACTAGACAAATTTTCCATAGAAAATGTTCGATTAAGTCTTCATCAATATGAATATTCACAATTCAACAATTCTGGTCTCAACCAAAAAATGATCCGCGGATTCTCAAAGCAATCGATTTTTAAATGAAAACATATTGCAACTAAAATGACTATCAGACGCTATTCAGACAATAGAAACAATGAATAAGAGCTAGTACCTCAACGTCACCAATTATAGCAAAAACATGAATCAGAAAATCAGCACACAGAAGCTTAATCTCAACAGATTCTTCTCTAATTTCTCGAACAATAAGAAGACATTCATCTCTCATGAACTGTGTCAAGGCCGATCTGACTCCAATCAACGACTGCACATCCTTGGAGACCAAAATCGTTTCCAGAATTCGAACAGTTACATCATCAAAGCTGACACAAACGAAAGAAGAAGAATCAAACTTCAAATGGTCTTTTCAAATATACTAATGATAATCAGATTGAATCACTCTGGAGAATGAAAAAAAAAAAAATCACATGAAATTTCAGACCTTCGGCTTTGGATTCGAGAGCGAAAGAGGGAAATTTGTTGCTGGAGTGAAGGAGAGTTGGACATTTCAAAAAGAGGCGGCAGTTGAAGATTTAAAATCTCAAAAACTTACTTACCTTTACTTTTAAAATTTGAAAAATCTATTTTACCCTTATAAAAATTACTTTTTAAAAAAAAATAAAGAAAAATTTAAAATATCAAAAATTATCATCTGTCTAATTCTAGTTTTACTCGTTCATCGAACTTTTTTTATTTTGTGTTCTAAAGTACTTGCGGCCCATTTTATTTTAGTTTTACTGGTTTTAAACCAAGTTAAAAATAAATTTATATATACATAAAATTACCACATTTATATAATTATTATATATATATATAAATATATATCAATTCTATATTTTTTTTATTAGTTCATCAGCATTTTTGGTTTATTAATTGTATATTTTTTCAAGTAAATATATAAATATATATGCATGTATAAATTTATTTTTTAGTTGATTTTACAAGCAAGTGAAATTAAAATAAAATAAAATTCCAAGTATTTTAGAGTTACGAAAATAAGAGGAGCTTGAATAAGTTTACATATGAATATAAAATTAATTTTTGTAATCCTAAAGTACTTTGAGCTTATTTTATTTTAATTTTACTTGTTTGTAAAATCAAATTAAAAACATATTTATATATGCATATCTATTTATGTATTTACTTAAACAAATATACAATTGATAAGACCGAATGAGTTGATGAACTAATAAAAAAAATATAAAACTAATATATATTTACGTATATATGATAATTTTGTACATGTTCAAATTTATTTTTAACTCGATTTGACAAACAAGTAAAATTAAAATAAAATGAGCCATAAGTACTTTAGGATTACAAAATAAAAAGAGCTCAATGAATAAGTGAAACTAAAATTAGACGAACAGTGATTTTGACATTTTAAAAAACTCTTTATTTTTTTTTTTTCACAAAGCAATTTTTGTAAGGGTAAAATGGACTTTCCCAACTTAAAAAGTAAAGATCATAAGGGGTTTGAAGGTCCTAGTACTTTAGAAGGTAATTAATGGGGGTGGATACTTGAGGGATGGTAACTGTATTCAACCCTTATATTAATTTAATGGGTAAATAGTATATTTGGTTTCTTCAATTTTCGTTTAAAATCATTTTTAGTCCCTTAAATCCATTTCTTGACTTTAGCATCTTTAAACTTTAATTTTATTTCAGTTTAGTCCCTCTAATCATTTTCCGACAAAATGTGACCGGATTTTGACTCTTTGGAGGGTAAGCTGGTCAATAAGTTTGATTTTATTACTGTAGTCCCTAAAGGTTGTAAAACTATCAAATTAATCCTTTTTTAAACGAAAAAAATAATTCTTTTTATATTTTTTATGTTGATATTTATAACTATCTTATGTGAATAATACGAACTTTGAATTCTTATGAACATAACAATAATATATTGCTTAATTTGAAATAAATAGTCTATTTTCTTCTATAGCCAAAAAGAAAAACTATAAATAAAATTATTAGAACTCATCTAATATGAAAATATAATTTAAAAAAAACTAAGTTAGTAATTTTTTTATTTTAAGAGTTAAAGATAAGTCCGTTAAACCTTAATAATATTTATTAAATATTTAAATTTTTGAATAAAAAATTGATAGATTATACTTTTTTAACTAGATCTTGGCGGATTTCATATATATGTATTTCATCTTTAGAGGTTTTCTAAATATACAGTTCCATTTTATAGAAAAAAGTTTAGAAAAACCTCTTAAAATGACTTTTATATATACTTGAAATCCACCAAATAATATAGTTAAAAGTATATTTCATCATTTTTTTCTTTAAAACTGTAATTTTAAAGAACAAATAATCTAACAATATAAATGGCTAAAAGTAAAAATTCAAAATACTTGGTTAAAAAATTGTTAAATGCTCTAAAATAAAACATTAGCATCATATAAAATTGTAATATTAATTCAAGGGTTTACTATCCTAAGACATTAATCGGAGAGTGTAATGCTGTCCCAAAATAAATGAATTTAACGGCCCATTTTATATATGTTGTTTGAAGAGGATGACTCATGGTTTAAATAGATAAATATATTAAATATTTTATGTAATATAATTGAATTGTTCAATATTTTGTTCAAGAGATAAATATTATATTTGATATATCTGGTTGACTGATTTGATACTATTTATTTAATATTTGTATAATTTTTTAAAAGAATAGATATCTAATATTTATAGAGGATAATCCACATGGCGCAAACTTGATTAACTATAAACAGACACTTCTAATTGATCGATACATTCCAATTTGACACCTACTATTATAGTAGAGACAATACCTACTATTTAATGCATACAACATTCCACACATAAGACGGAGTTCAAACTCATATACTCTAAATAAGTAATTATTGTAAATAAAATCACATTTTCACAAAAAATGAGATTTAATCTATTTAATCACAAAATCAGAACCAAATATAACGGAGTACTTAAACAGAACTTTTCGATGAATTCATAATTAGAATTGCAATATTTCTCTATATTTGATCATAAGCCTAAAATTATTGTGATAGAAAAAATATTTAAAGAAAATACATCAATACTTTTATCGGTAAAACCCCCCACTCTCACTCCATCGGTAACAAAGAAGAAGTCCAGATGCCCTCCTCTCCACCGGTAAAACCTTCAAAATCACTTCATCTTCTTCATCCTCTTCCCATTTTAAGGCTCTCACCTCCATTTTCGCTTCTCTTCTCACCAAAAACACAAAGGAAACAAAATCGTCAAAACCACTTTTATGGGTTTCGTTTCCTTTTATTTCCATGATTCACAATGCAAAAGTTGCAGAAAACGTTGGATGGATTGCTAAGAGAGTTACTTTTGATTCAGTTTTAGAAAAGATCAAGTATGTATTAGGATTGCAAAAATTTTCTCATGTCTACTAGGTTGTTGAAGGTTTGTCCCATGAAAAATGTCAAATTTCTTGACAAACATGGTGCTTCGCATTTCCAATGAACAATATATTGTTTTTCTTTCTAGATTTTACACCAATTCATGTCGTTTTTCTTTGATAGAATCGGCCTCCTTTGTTGAACTGAATGTACAATCCACAGGCTTATTGGGAATGTTTCAGGGTCCTGTAGAATATAAACCTAGGTTGATTTGTAGGCCACAATTATGTGATTACGGGGTTCTTGTATCGCATCTATTTTTTCTTGGATCGTCTATTGTTTAACCTTCATTTCTGCAGGTGGAAAGAAGTTTGAAGTTCTTTAACAATTGTAAATACAATTTTGGTGCTTCTAAATGATAGCATTGGATATTTGTTGTTATTTATGTACAAGATAAAGGATAAATTTGATATATGAGGCTCCTAATTATGTATGCTATTACTCCTTGCGGTTCGCAGAGCATAATGGAATCAAATCACTATTTCTACACGTTCCTCTCTTCTTTTTTTTTTTTTAGTGAATTGTAAGTTTTCATTCATCCAGTAATATTTACAGAGTACTCCGAGCATACTCGAAGAGATACAAAATGACCCATACTATACATTCCTCTCTTCTTGACTATAGATGAGGAGACTCAAATGCAATTTACTGTTTCTCTGTTGGAGGTTCTTGACTCTTTATATTAACTTTTCAACAGTTTCAACCAAAGTCTCAAAATTTCAATAGAGATGGAGTGAAGGTGAAGGGGACCATAAAAAAGGGTTTATGACTCCGAAGTGAATATATCTTCCTTGTATTGTGGAATGGGTGGACATTTTTGACATTTGAAATTGTATACTTCATTATATTTTTTACAACTATACAAAAAAATATACACTATTATATTTATAAATTTAATTATAATTTTTTAAATAATATAATTTTAATATTATGATTTTTTAGACTTTAGTATGTTATTAAAAATTAATTTATACAAAATTCAATTAAATGAATTTAAAAAAAAATTGTCCTAGTTGTAATTTTAAAATCACGACTTGGTGTCGTGATTTGAGATAGGGACCTTTTTTTTTTTTTTTTAAAAAAAATAATTTTAACTCAAGTTGCGGTTAAATTATTAATATATTTAAAAAAATTATATAAATATAATTTTTTTATTTTTTTTGAATAAATAAATAATTAACCCCAACATTATGCGGAGTACTGAACATAACCTTATTCAATTATTCAAATCCCAATCCAAAACAGAAACGTGCCCTAAGCGATTCAGTCATCTACACGGTAAGATTCGAAATTATCGACTATGATTGTCTAGAAGCAGCATATTTATCATATGCGCGAGCGCAGTGGAAAATTCCCTCAAAAAAGGAACAAAAAATATCTTTGCTCTTTATCCACGACTATAAGAGGTGCTCCGTTAACCCTAGTTCTTCTATCAGCCATTTTTTCTTCTTGCTCTCTTTCTCATTAGAAATCAAAGTCATCTGTTAATTTTGAGTAGAGAAATTCTTCTTACAAATTTTGCTTATCTGAGTAGTACTAGAGATGTCTGGTATGTACGGTCAAGAAGGTGATGGATCTGGCGCACCGCCTATGGGTGGAGGCGGAGGTTATGGTGGCTCTGAAGGCGGTGGATACGGAGGTTATGGAAGTGGTGGGGCTGGATATGGCGGAAATAGTGGCGGTGGCGGAGGGTATGGGAACCGGGGAGGTGGTAGTGGTGGCTACGGTGGAAGAGGAGGCGGCGGGGGCGGATACGGCGGTAATCGAGGTATTTAGTTTGATTTATGTTTTTGATGCGTTAGTTGGATTCCTGGAAGAGTGTGTATCTGTATATCAAGAGATCTCATATTTTAATTTTAGGAGACCGTGGCGGTGGTTACCAAGGTGACCGTGGAGGTGGTTACCAAGGAGACCGTGGCGGACGCGGGGGCGGCAGGGGAGGCAGCCGTGGTGGTGGAAGCGGCAGAGAAGGTGATTGGCGTTGCCCTAATCAAAGGTAACGGAGCTTGTTTTGGAGATTTCAAGTTCTTTCATTTAATTTGTGTATAATATTTCCTAAGTTGCGAGTTTAGATGTTGTGGATAAAGTATATGTTACGGGGATTTTAATGGGGAAGATGACTCATCTACTTGATGTGTTTCAAGCCAATATATGAACACCAAAAGAAGATGAATTTTGCTTTGAAATGCTACTGGTTCTGAGATCCTGGATTTTTATAGGGGTTCATCAGAAAAAGGATTATATTTATGTTTCTAGGGATAAGACTCTAATCTGCATGGTACCTGGGTCCTCGTATCTTTTCTGTCTTATCTTGCCTCTATGCTTTGAACTACGTCATTAAAGTGAATTTATGTTGCTATTAGTATTGATAAGGTATTTTTGAGTCCTTCAATTTACCATTCTTCAAGAACTTTATAACCTTAAATAGAATGTCTACCATTCTTAGAAGCAAAGCAATTATGCTGATTTGGATTTGTGTGTTATTTTGGATCTGAGCTACCCAAAAAATGTGCCTATGATTTATGTCCTCATTTTTCTTTACGCCTTGTTTGAAATTCTGTGATTTAGTCGATTTGTTTATCTCGTGGAACCAAATTTGTTGTTAATTTATGTCTGGGCATGATTAGATTTTTATCAAAAAGGTCAAAAAGTATATATGATATTTGAGTTCCCTTATCTGTTGGTGGTAATTGATAATGACATCTATGGATGTAGCTGCGGGAATTTGAACTTTGCCAGAAGAACTGAGTGTAACAAATGCGGTGCACCATCTCCAGCTGGTAGTGATGATCGTGGGGGTAGAGGTGGTGGCGGTTATAACAGAGGTGGAAGGGGTGGTAGTTATGATAACAATCGAGGTAGAGGTAACCACTATGATAGTGGCAGTGGTCGGAGTGGGAATGGTTATGATGGTGGGAATGGCAGAGGTGGTTCTTATGGTGGTAATCAAGGAAGGGATGATGGTGGTTATGGACAGGGTCCTCCGGTTGCTCCCCCATCTTATGGTGGTTCTAGTGGAAGTTATGCACCACCTCCTAATGCATATGGTGGGAACCCCAGTTATGCGCCTGATGCAGTTCCTCCACCCACGAGCTATACTGGGGGGCCTGCTTCATATCCTCCATCATATGGTGCTCCTACTGGTTACGGTGGTGATTATCTTGGTGATAGTCGTGGCAGTGGACGAGGTGGTCAAACTGGTGGGTATGGTGGAGGTCCTCGAAACCCAGGAGGTTATGGTGGTTCTCCAGCCGAGGCTTCTGAAAAAGTCAAGCAGTGTGATGAAAATTGTGGGGATTCCTGTGATAACTCGAGAATTTATATATCAAATTTGCCTCCAGATGTCACTATTGAGGAGCTTAGAGAACTTTTTGGAAGTATTGGCCAAGTAATGCAAATTCCTCATCTTCTTTTCATTAAAGTATTATTTGCATATATTAGCTGAAGGCTCTAGAATGATTTGAAGGATGTTGTGCTTGTGTGCATTCGTTTGCGATACCCTCTACAATTTCTGTAGAAGCCACCCCTCTTGGCTCTATCAAACTTAATTGTTTCCATTCTCATATAAAATAATTGGGACATGCTACTGATTTTTATTCTACTATGGATATATTTGAGCGAAAAAATTCTGTGTTAATTCTCAGTTGGTGGATTAGTTACAAATGATGTTTGGTTCCATGCAGTTGTGGCTCGTTTAAGTGATTCTTATTTATCTCTGATTTAATAGGTTGCAAGAATCAAACAAAAGCGGGGCTACAAGGATCAATGGCCCTGGAGCATCAAAATATATACCGATGAACAAGGAAACAACAAAGGAGATGCAGTTTTGTCTTATGAAGATCCATCTGCTGCACATTCTGCTGGTGGTTTTTTCAATAGTATGATCTTGACTCTGGATTTGTCTCCAGTTATTCGATGTTTTTTCTACCCCTCTTTTTTGAGTTGTTACTACTGTTTTTGCTTAACAGTGCATGATTTGAGAGGATACAAAATTAGCGTTTCAATGGCTGAGAAGTCTGCTCCAAAGGCTCCTGCATATGGTTCTGGGTAAGTCTGTCTGTTCTTCGATATGTTCTTAAGTCATTCTTTGGGATCCATTTCAAGTATTGACTGGCGGAGGCTGAAATAATTTTTTCCACTTGCTTGACAACAATTATAGTTTCATCATTACTTTATGTAAATTGGGGTAATATTTTGTTCTGTGGCTATCACTGTTGTACCTCTGCACTTCATCAGTAGTTCAATGGTTTTCCCTCTTGTTTGTCATATATATGAAGGACGTCTGTCATAAGTTTAGCGGGCTTGATTTTCTTAACAAGACTTAGAATATGGTCAGTGTAGTTCCTCTATCTAAATGAGGCCAGAATGCAAGAGCTCAAAAATGCATTAAGTTTGTCATTGAATTCTTGATTTCATTTGGAAATGCTGGAATGAGGTTGAATAATTGGGGTTTGTTTACTTGTGTCGTTTTACCATTTTATATATATATTTTTTGCTACTTTTAAGTGGGTGGTGTTATGTTACTGTGGTTGGACATTTAGTTTACTTTATACAAATGGTAATTATTCAAATCAGGTTTTGAGAACACATAATGAGCTTTATGTTTGTCACTCAATTTGTTTAGTAGCTGTAGAACAACAAAGGTAATTGCATGGTCGATGTCATGCGAGCATATGTTATTTTATGTCATGAATTTGTTTCAATGGAATTTGAAATATTCAATTACTTGTAATTTCTTATTTAGCTTTCTCACACCACATTTTTTGTTTGATTAATTTCTTATTTAACAGCGGCGGTGGTAGAGGCAATTATGGGAGGAGAGACAACTACAGAGATGGTGGTTCTTCTGGTCCAGATAGAAATTATCATGGTGGAAACCGTGCACGGCCATACTAAACTTCCAGAAGGGCTATATATGTAGTAATATTTGTGGTGGGAATGGTTTTTGTTTTTAGTCCATAAGCGGATTTGTTCTCTAACTGGAGATCAGAGGTAGGTTGTTCATTACTCTGAGCAATATGCCTTTCCTCCATTCTGCATCTTTTGTTAGCCTTGTTGGGGAGTTATTCATATGGCTTGGGATTGATTTGAGCTGTGTGAATGTTTTTATAGAGGGAAGTGGATATTCTGCAAATTGCTGCTAAAGGTAGGTTGAAATTATCAGGTGAGTGTTGCTTTTTAAAGATGCTTTTGTTACCTTCTCCCTGCAGACTGATGTGTTTCATGAATTGCTTGCATGATTATCTCATGCATCCATCTTTGCTGGATACAAGTGTTGTTGTCAAAAAGCCTTCATACAGATGCACTTTGAGCCTCTGACTGACTTATTCCTCTCCTTGTATTTCCACCAATCTTTAGGGGTTCATTAAGTAGTCCTTGCATTAAAATCAGAAGGAAGGGAAGTTTTTCGAAGTGCTTGATAACTTTCTGAAACTATAGAAGTCTATCCTCTAAAATATACTCTTATAATTTTACTTTCTCTTCGCGTTTAGAGACCTAAAAACCTAAAGTTTGCGGCTTCAATTAGTTTAAAAGATCTCAGCCGGCTTGTCCTACTTTGTAGTTACTCAGATTATTTTTATGTTTGACGTTTGCCTTAGTTGCCAATTAGTCTTTATCTTTTGCCTTACTCCAGTTCACTTAGATTTTAGGAGACACAGTTTCTTCCGAAAGCCAAATCAGTTTTGGTTTAGAGTTATTGCTACAGTTCAGGGGCTTTTCTCAACATGAAGGAAATCTTGCTTAGTTTTACTCAACTACTTGTGCTTCATGGTTAAAATAGTGTATTTCAAGAGGCAGACTTGATTGGGCGCCATCGATTATATTGTTCTGGTTCTATGATCTCTCAGCAAATGCATTGGAGAATAACACTTCGTGCAACTTACTTTCTAACTAAATGGAGCACAAAGTGTCTTCATGTGGGAGCTTGAATGGGCAGAATTGTAAGTTTGGACCAATTTGTGTGTACATGGATGCGGCTTCTGCCCACTCCACCCAAAAGGGGTTTGCTCTAGTCTTGAAAAGCACATTGCTGTGCAGCATCCAATAGTCAGTTGTGAGGAGCTTTATTTGTACGGCCAGCAATTGAGTTGGGATCAAAGGAGTTGGCCCTTGTGGTTTTGGGATGGTTTGGCTCGTGTTTCAGCTTTTTTGGCTGTCTTTGCCTCAGGACAAATCTTCTTCGTCTCCACTCTGTGTATGTTGCATCTTTGGTTCGAATTTTCTGTCCAAGGATGTGTTAGAATGGCTTGTAGACCATATCCCTATTTGTAGGACTACATGAGGAACTAACTATGGCTTATGAAATTTGGAAAGAATGCTTATTCTACCCTGGGATTGGTAAATGATGATGAGCTAACAATGTTTCGACTTCAATGTTTTACGATAGCTGCTTCAAGTCTTGGATAGGATAGTTGGGCTGGTGGTTTGAAGTCTTGATTAGATGATTATTTTATATGTAAGTTGTGGCTGCGTTTCAAATACATTTTTACACTTGAATTTATCAGATTTCTTTCTTTTCATTAATAGTGATTTAGTGAATTGAGACCTAGTTTGAAGGGACTTGAATGAACAATTTACATTGTGATTCAATGTTGAAGCGCGATCAGATAAGTTGCTTTGCAGATTGAACAAGCTCGATCCCAACTCAGTGATATTTCCTGTTAACACTAATGATAGAAAAAATGGTTCTTCTTCAAAGACTTGACAATTAGTTCTTCCAAGATGATGTGGTGGTTGTGTTCTATGGAGCATTTTACTAATGCTTTGCAAGATATTGAGATGCTTTGCAAGATAATTCAATTGATCTTGTGGCCTCATTAGTACTTGTAAGCATACATACTAGCATCCAGTTCCTTGTTACGTTAACATTTATGAAATATACCCTCGGAAAGAATTATCAAAAAGGTTCACTTAAACCAACACCTCCAATTGAAAATTACCTTTTTATGTAATACCTTTTAAACTGTGTTTTCTGCTAGCTGCAAAGAAGAGTTTTCAGTTTGCTTTTTGTTATAACCCTCCGTTTATATTTATATCACCCAAAACGCTCTCGCTACGCTTTCGGAACTTATGATAATGCAGAAATGATGTGTGCTTGCAGGGTATTGTGTTGAAATGTAATTGTGGGATGGAGAAATTAGTAACATGGGGGAGAACGAGCGACTCTTGGTCTTTTGTATATACGGTGTGAAAAAGTTTGCAGAAGTAAAGCGGAAAAGAATAATAACGTATATCAGGCACGATAATGAATTTTAGAAGATCGTTTCTCTCTCTCTCTCTCTCTCTCATTTTGTGTATTGTCCCATCAAGAAGACAACAATGATTGAAGAAGTGTGTCCGCGATCATGCCCCAGAGTAGATCTCAAATGATGATAATGCATTGGGCTAACAGGGGTGTTAATGAGTTGGATAAAATTCTTTCCAAACCTATTAGATTAATTCTCAAATTCAAATTCAATGAATATTTTTAAATCCTAATTTTGGACCTATTAAGGAAAATATAGACTGGGCCTAGATTAAATTTCTACCCATTAATATTTGTGGATCTATGTATTCAATTTGAATTCAAAGAATATATTTAATTTTCTTCACTATTCAATTGGACTATTATTGTCCATCGATCTGACTTCAACTCAACAAATTTAAAAACTTAAGACCTCATAACGTTATTTTTACAAGACTATTTTCTAACTGGTGTAATAAATGATTTATTATTTAAAAAATTCTATAAAAAGAGTTATCTGTAAATTGGTCTCAATAGTTTTGAATTTATTGATAGATTATTAAAAGTGTTACAAAATTTGGTTAACCGATTGAAAATTGGCCGAACCAAATTTTTGGTTCGTACCAAAAATTGAACCAAAAATTCAATTCGATTTTTGGTTTATTATTTAAAAAAAAATTGGTACAATCAGTCAGTACGATTTGATTAGGTCAGTTAATCATACCGATCAAATAATCGAAATTAAAAAATAAATTTATACAATATATTATAGTTTTATAAAATATATTAATATATATAATATTTATAATTTACAAATATATATTATATTATGATAATATAATTTAATTGCTATTTATTTGAAATTTAAAAATATAAAAATAAAAAACTAATAAATTAATTGACTGGTAGAATTTTTTTTTTCTTTGTGAAGTGAGTTCTTTAGTTATTAATCGAGTCGAAAAAATAAAATATTCGATTATAACCAAACCAAATTGATGAATTCAACTTGATGGGGTTGCGCCCACCTACTCCCCGTTCAGCAGTTGCCTTGTGTCTTCTTGTCGGACAAATAAGCCGTTCTTAAAAGAGCAGTCATTTTCCTCCAAATCCTAATCTTCGATTCTTGCCCTAATCCACTCAAAACGCCATCGTTGCTCTTATAAATTTTGCCCCAAATTTTAACTGCTACTTTGATCATGCAATCACCGTCATTCTTTTCCATCGAACAGTACTCTTTCAAAGTCGCATTTCCTTTTGAAATCATGACAAAATCCAATCCACAATTAAAAAAATCCCGGCTAATAGAAAATTTATGGTGAAAATTGTTGAGGGAAATTAACATTTGAGATTGAAAATGGTGTTGAGCACGGTCATCTTGTTCCAACTTATAGTACGAATTATTTCTTGTACTTTTTTCTTTTATTCTTTAGATTTTTAGTTAGGTTAGATTTAGTCCGTTAAGTATGATTAATTTTAATTTTAGTCCGACAACTATGCCTATATTTGTTTAAGTTTAGTAACTTTCAAAATTGCTTACTTTTAGTCTTTTGGCAGATTTTCGGACAATTTTACTTCTATGCAACTTTTAAAAGGCAGTTTAGTCCATATGCACTCATTTCTCAATTTTTTGTTAATGCTCGCCAAAATGGTATCAGAGTCTAGGTTTATTGAACAAATATGTGATTATATTACATTTTTATATTATTTATCCACTAATGGAGGAGACCCTTTGAAAGAAAATGAAACCAAACGAAGGTTCGAGTTACTCTGAAAATAGGGAATATTTTCAGATTCTGAAAATATAAAGAAGAGAATTTCTCATGGAAATTCTGGACAAGTGTCACAACAGTCCCAAGAGGATTGATCCAAAACTTCTCAAGCTAGAAGAAGAACAAGAATGACTGAGAAATTTTGAAGTTCAACAAGTACTACCATGAAATGCAGTGGTCTACACTTCATTGAAGTTCATGGTAGAATCCCAGCCAGGAGAAGCGGAACGAGTAAATTCCTACATAATTTCAGTTCTAAAAATTATGATTAAAGGAATTGACTGCAAAGAATTCAAGTCGGTTACATCGAAGATCCCAAGATCTGAGGGAGATACAAAAGACAAATCTGTTAATTTTTAGTACTAACTGTGGTAATGAGATATAGGTGTTGCGAAGAGAAAAGACATTTAACAGGATAATGCCAATAAAATTTCGCAGCAAACACGGTGATTTTGATGCCAGATTAACTCATCCAAAAATGTAGGATGACACGAAATTTAGTAAGGTCTTTTGGTCTTTCAGGCAACAGGGACTCATAGACAGCGATAGCTTCTATAAGGAATCCGAGGAGGAAATTATGAATCTTAAATAAGCACTACTGGAAATAAAATCGCTAGATATAGAAAAGTAGGCTTTGTCTTGAGCATGTCAAGAGGCTCATCCAGAGGAACTTCAGTGAAAACCCTCTAGCATGGTGGGATAGGAACAAGATCAATCTACTCTAAAGCTTAAGGAAGAATCAAATACGAGTACGTTCGATACAAACCTATCCAGATGAACATGGAAGACAAGAAAAATATGCAGATGATTATCAAAGAGTATATCAGTCTTGGACTTATCGAGCCTGCAATCTCTACCTACACGAGTCTTGGATTTCTCGTAAGAAACCATGGTGAGATCAAGAGAGGTAAACCCATGTTGGTAATTAACTATCAAGGCATTAATAAAATATTAGAGTTTGATAGTTATTACATTCCTAGTAGAGAACACTTAATTGATTGCATTAAAGGGGTAAAAGTATTTTCTAAATTTGATTGCAAATCTGCATTTTATCATATTAAGATGTAGAGTGAATTACATTCTCCACACCACAGGGACAATATATCTGGAATGTGCTTCCAATGGGTTTAGCTAATGCACCCCAAATATTCCAAAGAAAGATGGATAATCTTTTTAAAGATTATTTTGAATTTATGTTTGTCTATATTGACGACATATTGATTGCATCTAAAAATATGAAAGAATATATTAAATATTTTGAAATATTTTCTGATGCATGTCATAAAGAAGGTTTAGTACTTTTTGAGAAGAAAGCTACTATTGTTGTCAATAAAATCGAATTTCTAGGAATTCTTATTGACAAAACATGAATTGAGTTATAGGATCATATTGTGGAGAAAATTCGCAATTTTTCAGACGTGCTCAAGGATAAGAAGCATTTGCAGAGCTTTCTGGGAGTTGTTAATTTTGCAGGTATCTTTAATAAGGATCTTGCAAGATATAAGAAGGAAATGAGAAGAAATCCACACAAAAAGGATTCGTGAGCTGAAACAGGTCTCCAGTAACCCGCTAAAGTTTACTATACTACAGGATGGAGATGAATTGGCAGTCTACACAGACACCAATGACTATAGATGGTGCAACAATGCTCATGAAGAAGACAGCTATAGGGGAATAACCTTATAGATATACAGGAGGGTTGTTCTAAGAACAACAAGTCAAAATTTGACATACTAATGAGAAAGAATTCTTTACGATTTGGAAGGCTTTTAAGAAATGGCCTCTATTATTACTTGCTAAAGAATTTACTTTACTATAATTTGGGAGAAAAAAGATTAATATAATTTAATAATAAAAATTTCAATAATTCTTACTTCTTTATGTTTTTATACTTTACTAAATATCTATTTTCTTTTTATTTTCATGTTTTATTTTAATTAGTGATAATCAAAAAAAAGAAAGAATCTAAAAGTTAAAAGTGCAAGAGTAAAATAAAATTATAATTTCCTTGTTTGTTTTGTAATATGATCTCAAGGTGGAGTAACATTTATTGAGAACTAGCGCCTGGTATATTCTCCATGTGTGTTTTTATAAAATGAATAACTGACAGAAAACTAATAAATGAATAAATTTTAAATGTATATGAATATATATTATCAATAAAACTAAATAATTAAAAGGGGTTAATTGCAATTTACCCTCCGATATGTGAAATGAGCAAATAAATCTCTGTAAAACAAATTAACAAATTATCCCAATGTGTTTCGAAAAATGAAGCAAAACACCCCCTATCAATGTTTTAGATTGGGAATAATTTACTTCATTTTTTAAAATACATGGGATAATTTGCTATTTTATTTTTCACTAGAAACATTTTACTCATTTCTCAAATCATAGGGTCATATTGCATTTTTTCCCAATTAAGAAGTATAGGTATTCGTAGAAGAAATAATTATAACTGAGGGCATATTAGGCAATTCATATTTTGTCAGCGGTAGTTATGAGTGTTACTCTAGGGGTCTCCTGACACCATCGAGAACATAAAATACAGTTTTATCAACTAATCCAAATATATTCTCATTGCTTTACCGAAAAACCTGTGTAAGGTTGAAAATAAACATTTCCTACTTAAAACTAAAAATTGGAAATGAAAACAAAACCAAATAATGCAAACTGGGGACTTTTACACAGTCTCAGACTGGGTCAGCATACTGTAATATTCTCATTGTGTTGGAAAAAGTTATACCGCTGATTGACACCTGACCCAAATAAGAGCACCAGAAACTTAGAAAATGCCATGAAGATGAGCGTAAACAACCACACATGGCAGTGGAAGAATGATGCACCATTTTATAGGAACAATAATGGAAAGTAAAATTTGCAAAACATACCAAAAAGAAGAAGAAAAAAATTTTAACTGAACCTCAGAACATAGAATGACTTTCTGCTGTACCGCATAGGAACATTTCTTATCATCTTTGATTTAGTAACCACAAGAATGCAGTCACCATTGGTGAAATTATCGAACAGAAACGTGCAGAATTCTGTAAGGAAATTGAAAGGGATGTCCTTAATCCGACGAAGAACCTGCAGCCATCTACTGATGGGTCAACAGTGGTAATCAATCCCAAGCCTGCAAAATCACAACTCTCTGGATTCTGATCGTGCTGCTGGTAGAAACTGTTAAATGCATAAGAAATATTTCCAGGCCAACTGAGGTTGAAACAGGAGCCGCCAGGTGAGATGGCTGTGCAATCGGCAGCAGCACATGCATCTAAAGCAAGTGCAGTTGTGTTCAATAAGTCTTTGTTGTTGTTTACCACACACCATTTGGGAGAAAGGTATTGAACATCTCGTACATTCACCAGTTTTCTTGAACCCTGGCCGAGATCAACTTGATACTTAGCTTGGCCATCAAAAGTGAACACGCCCCAGTGCCTCTCAAAGTTTCCAGTGGCTATGCTTCTTTTATCTTCATCTAAAAGGCTGAGAATGTATATTTCTGCCGGCAATTGGCGCTTTGAAGATTTTGTTGATCTGCTATGGAGGTGGTCGATCAAGCCTCTCATAAATTCTTGGGCAAGAGAAGGAGTAGCATTTGGAGCGCCATCTGTAGGCCAACCGATCTGACCAATGACTATGTCTACTTGGGGAAATCCAGCAGTAGATAGTGCTGAGATGATGGTATCATAGCTCAAGTCGAAGCCATTTTTATAGGTATTGTGACTATCGTTTCGGGCGTGTGCTGCTTCTCTGAAAAGAGCAAAATCCAGAGAAAAGTTCTTGTTTTCATGGTAACTCTCGAATGGAGATATGGTTACAAAAAAAGGAGAGTGATGTCTGTTCAGAAATCTGAGGAGCTCAATCATGGTTCTGTTGACATCAGGCCTGAATCGTGCTTTTGATGGCAGGCCAGATTCTGATAGGAAAGCATCAAAACTGCAGGGAGCTACAACTTTCACCTTTTCAGCCAAGTTGGCCTTGAACAAAGCCATTTGAATGTTGGCAGCTGCTCCAACAACGAAGGGATAGAATTGCTCACCATAACTTTGAAGGAAAGGCTCATCTCCAACAGCAACATAACTAAACAGATTGCTCTGATGTTAGCCTAAACACACACAATGGACAGAAATAGAGGAGGGAGCAGGGAGAGGCAATAATACACAAACTTCCATGAGAACAGAAAGAAACGGTATATGAACGAAGAATAAAAGCGATAGATCGACAGTTGGAACTTACTAATACCTGAACAGAACTCTTAAGTCAACATCCACACATACACACAAATGAAAACAACATGAGCTTTTCCACCGATAGTGAAGTTATAATTTCTAAGGGACTATGTTATTACTCATGCTCTCCTCTAGATTGTCATTCCAAGGCAACTACTACATATTACAAAGCAAATATGTGACATTGTCATGGTACCGTCACAAGGACATACTACACAACAACTCCAACGGGCAAACTCAAACTCCATGATTTCAACAAAACAAGTGAATGACTTATTAGAGGAGAACCCCGTCACAAAGAAATCAAGAAGACATACATCTACGTTAAACTTTTAAGTAATTCAGTTCAAGACATTCCTCAGCCTGAGTTGTGATCAACGTCTTAATTTAGCAATCGATATTCCTGAACCGCATGAGAGAAAGAGAGAGAGAGAGGGAAAG
>NC_026150.1:7058938-7069075 GCF_000512975.1 Sesamum indicum
GAAACGGAAAAATCCCAAAAACATACTTAGGTTCTTCAAAGGTAGAAGCCCACTTCAACAATGTCTATAGAATTTGGCCCACTAATCGTCTGCTTTACTACTCTCCTCCGCCATTCATTGATTCACTGAACTATAAACCTAAGCAAGCCTACCAAATATGCTTACCCAAACACAAATCCGAGTTCAGAACAAAACAAAGCAACAGAGCCAGACTTCACGAAGAAGAAAAAGGAGAGGAGAAGTCTCAATTGAGAAACTCACTCAATGAGAACCCTGGAGGCGCCATCAGACACAAAGCGGGTGAGATTATCGTGGACCCAGCTCTCAGCAGCCTTCAAAGAAGAGTTGAGACTGCGGAGCATGGAATTCGGGACGCCTACAGTAACGTGAATATTGGAACCGGAAAGAGACTGCAGGACAAGTGGGTTGGCGTCGAAAAGCTTCACCTTCCCAATGTTGTTTGCTTTCAGCAGCTCCACCACTTTCTGCGGCGGCAGAGGGTGCGACGCCGCCGTGCCCCAGTTCACGCCCAATCCTTCAACCTCTGCCAAGGCGGAAAGGGATATGATTAGTGACAGGGAGAGTAACTGCAAAATGGGTGTGGATTTGAGGCTCTGTGAAGCCATTTCCGTGTGAGAGAGAGCTCCGGTGTGCTAGCTGTTGCGCGCTTACATGTTTGATTGTTGGGAAATAATAAATAAAGATTACTTTTTCTGGAACAAAGATTCGCTCCACGCTCTCACGAGACCTGAGATGGTTTCTGGGGCGTGTGCCGTCCATTCTGGTATTAGAGAAATTTTATTTTAGATTGAGTTTTAGTTGTATCTAAATTAATTATATATCAAGTATAATGTATATTGTGTTATTAGTATATAGTTAATTTATGATGGATTTGATTTGATGGAACTTGATTTTGGTAAAAAAATTTCCATTATTAATAATATCTTAACAGTGATGGACATATATATAGTAAAACCTCTATAAGTTAATACTCTATAAATTAATAAACTATCTAAAATAATAAAATCTTTCGGTCTCAACTTGGGCCTTTGTAAAAAATCATCAAATTCGATAAGATAATAAGATAATAATTTTTAGAAAATCCCTTTATAAATATTAGGTCGCATTAAAACTCTAAATTAATAATTCATAAATATTACTATTATATATATTAAATATGAAGTCTGTAATGCTTTACGCATTTGATTATTCATGGATGATTCTGCCATGCCTTTTAGATGAAAATACATGGTTGTGTGTTATGAAATATTTTATTTTCATATTGAGATTTATATAGTATATGTTTCATTCGTCATGCATGAATATATTTAATTAGCTATAATAGTTATTTAAGTGCAACGAATTAATATAAATATGTATATTTAAGTAATTTCAATGATTTGATACATGCGTCCATGAACATAATAGTTAATTGTATATAATGAATTAGTATTATACATGAATATATTTAATTAGTTACAAAGAATTGGTTGATGCATGAATATAATCAATGAAACATATATGAATTCATTTATTTTCAATACATATATACTAAATTTGCTGAATTTAAAAAGTCTATCTTTTAATTAATAAAATATTAATTTATCGATATATTAATATCTTTTTAAATTAATGAAATTTCATGGTCCCAAGGTTATTAATTTATAGAGGTTTTACTATATATATATATAATGTGGCCCTAATCTTTCAAATAAGAAAATGTCTCGTCGATGGAAGGAGGGACTGTTGGAAACAATTTTAGTTTCAAGTAATCGAAACAACGTTTTGAAATATTTCAATCGGATTTAAAAATAAAAAATAATTAAAGCCATGTTGGAACAAATAATATAAAGCAATTAGGAACTCTATTTATGACAAGAAATATAAATCGTGAACTTACAACGAGAATTGTATCGTAACAATTCTTAGTCCAATTGAAGTCGTTAAATTAACCGAATCGCAGAATTGCTGCTTACCTTGAAGAAAATATACGTCCCGTATTAGTAGTGCACCAAGTTCAACGTAATTTCTCTCATGATAAGACGATTACAGTTCTTTCGATTTTAGTACTATACCGAAAAACACCTCGATCAAACACTTAAAAGCTCGTAATCAGAACTTTATAGCTCAAATCTCAAATAAAATACAGAAGCCGGAAGAAGGAGAGGGAGAGAAAACTCAAAATGAGAGTTTGTTGTTTGTGATTTGTTGTGGGTTCAAAATGGTGAAGTGACAAGCCTTTATATAGGCATCCCAAGTCCAACAATTAAAGCAACAATTAAGATAATAATAATGAAAAATAATGACAATAAATCCCCCGTCCAAAACCGTAAACTTGAATTTGAAATGTTGTTGTTCATGAAATTCAATTTGCAAATTCAACATTGAAATGAATGCTATTTCATGTCATTCAAATGCAATTGAATCTGATTTCATTTCTAATAATGTCATTCAAATGCAATTGAAATTGAAATGTTGGCAATGAAATGGATGTTCAATTTATGGGTTTCCACCAAAAATCCCAAGAATCCCCCGCACACATAGATTTGAACTCAAGTTTTTTTGGTTTGCTTTCAACAATGGTACCTTCCGATTTGAACCACTGTTTAAGTTGTCTGATGTTAGTTACCACCAGGTCAAATGAAACTAAGCCTTGAATTTAAGGCTGGAGTGTGACAGCGTCTGCTAATAACAACAAGTCACCGGCTTTGTGTTGATCCTTAGGGTTGACACTTAGGCTATGTATGTTGATCCTATTCATGAATGCTTGCAGGAATAATCCAATTCCTTAGTTGCAGCCAAACAACAACATTCACTTAGTTAGGCGTCTCCAGAGATGCACTGCTAGCATCTCGTCTCATAAGACTTGACCCCATTTAGAGATAAACTCTTACTATAATTGCAGTAGTAGCACCTTCTAAAATTTCAGGGACAGACTCCAGATACAAAATATCAGTTTATTTTGGTGCTCTGACGTACCCTTACGACTTGTTGATACCACATTGAACCTTCTTTGTGGGATCCCACTTAGAAAGTTGGGTTGCCGTTGTAGATATATCAATGATTGGTTTTTAGTCCTATTCCCAATCTGGACTTATGTACTTGTCACAGATTTAATCTTTTCTTCAAAGGATCAGCCACATTGTCCTTTGTTCCCTCAAAGTCAATGTCCATTACTCTGTCTGATACTAATGCCCTTATAGACTTCAGTCTAACTTGGATGTGTCGTTTGGTCATTTGATTGTATTTCCAAGTCCTCACCTTTGCTATTGTAGTTTGGTTATCACAATGTACAGTAATCAGTGGAAGAGGCTGACTTACAGTGTGAAGTTGTGAAAACAACTCAAATAGCCATTCTGCCTCCATATCAGTCGTATCTAATGCACATAACTCGGCTTCAAATGTAGACCGGGTTATCAAACTCTATTTTGCGGACTTCCAGGAGACTGCGCCCCCACCTAAGGTAAAAACATATCCTGAACACCCATTACTTCTGGAGTTTTTGGCTATCCAGCTAGCATCACTATATCCCTCAAGAACAGTAGGGAATCTACCATAATGTATGTCCAGTGACACAGTGCCCTTTGGGTACCTAAGTACTATATCTAAAACACCTAATGGATTTTTTCAAGACAACTAGTCTATCTAGCCAGCTTAAAGACAGAAAATGATATATCTAGTCTCGTGCGATTTTCCAGATATTGTAAGCTCCCAATAATTTGGAATACCTTAGCTGTACAACCGGAACACCACTTCATTTTTTAATAAAGCTACAGAAGGATCATATGGTGTCTTAGCAATTTTACTATTTTGATAACCAAATTTCTCAATGATCTTCTCAACATAATGAGCTTGAGAAATGGTTATTCCATTAGTTGACCGAGTCAACTTAATGCCAAGAATCATATTAGCCTCACTCATATCCTTCATTTCAAACTTATTTTTAAAAAATGACTTGGTTTCGGTAATAATATCTATAAATGGCAAAGTGCAAAATTTCGTAAAATTGAGATGATAAGTTGACACAAAAGAAAAAGTTTAAATACTAAAGCGTAAAAATGATCATAATTCGGATGACAAAATATAATTAACCCTAACTTTTTCCCCTAGCATAACTTTTATTTGCTTTTGACGTTTGTTACAAGCACTCCATACTTTAGGTTCTGCTTTAATTTTCAATTGTTTTTAGTTAATATTTTTCTAAAAGTAGGAATAATTTAATATAAAAGAACCAAAGCAATTTGTTCCCCCCCTTAAATTTTATATGATTTTAGGAAAGACTAAAACACACACTTTGCAACCAAAGAACTGCAGGGAAGCTGAAGCCCAACACATTTTCCTTGGGTGGCTTCGAAATATATTACTCTCCAGCAAGCCCATCCCACTGCACCCTCACTCCATAAAAGTTGTCTCCCCAGTCACCTCATAAAGCCCATTCTAGTGCTTCTGGAATCATTTCTCCTCTTTTCTTCTTTCTCTCTCGAACATTCGCTCTGGGGTTCCATTCCTTGCTCTCTGCAGCTGTAATCGGTAATTCAATTCTTTTCTTCGCCTCTTAGCTTTCGAATCGGTTCATGGTTTTAATCTTTGATCGCTTGCAAATGGGCACACTAGTTAGAAAGCAAATCCTAGGAATAGCCCTTTTTGTTTTTGTGATTTGCAGTACAATTGGTGTAAGTGATACAGTCGCCGATCTCTGTTAAATTGTTTTTATATTTGAAGAATCATTTGGATCCTGAGTTTGGAAGTTTTTATATATTTTGTGCTGATTGTGGTGATTTGGATGGGAATTCGGCGGGTTTTATGCAGCTTGTTGCACTATATGCTTCCTAGAAAGAGACCAGGGGAAGGCGAGGCTGTTAACGAAGGCAATTCCCAGAGTGTTCTCAAGAAGCATCGCATCAGTTCCTCCACCGATAGCAAGAATAATCAGGAGAGTAATAGCAGTGGAACTGGTAGCCTTGTCGTAGGGAACAGCAACAGTAACAGCAACAAAAGCTGCGGGGAACAAACAATCACGGAGATGGCCTTTGATGATGGAAATCCGCGTGATATCGATGAGGATCTCCACAGCCGGCAGCTTGCAGTGTATGGGCGAGAAACGATGCGGCGGCTCTTTGCATCTAACGTTCTTGTGTCTGGAATGCAGGGCCTTGGAGTTGAGATTGGTATAGACTTTTCCACTTTCATCTGCACGTGTATACTTTCCCCTGATTTGTTAATTGGTATAAATGGATGAAGACTTGCATACCTTATTATTACAAAGTTTTCCATATTGTATGAGCTCAGAGTAGTAAAGCTGGAAGCAAGCCTAGTTGTATATCTGATTCCTAGTTGCATTGCGCTTAGCGAAACAAGATATAAAATATGCATTTTTCTATTTACAATGCATTCCACTTGGACATTTTGCAGGTATTTTCATCATGTACCCTTGTAGCTTCTAATTCATTAACTGAATATATGTTACAACTTTTACGGTAAATTTAGGATCTAAAGCATATATATTTTTATCAACTTTTGTTACTGACGTTAGATAGCTGCTGATCTAATTTTCTTTCCTTCTTGAAGAAATATGTGAGGGAATTTTCATGTGAAGAAGTTCCATCATTCAGTTAAATTATTACATCATTTGACTGTTAGTGTTTGGAGTTTACTCTGCTCATTTCTTGATTAGCGTCTGGTTGTAAGGTTTACACTTTGAAGTTTCATGAGTGAATTCATTTCAAAACCAATGCTTAAATTACAAGTTTGTGTTTAGCGGGAAAGCAGATTACTTGAATAAAGTGGGCTATGGACTTTCCTGTTTGAAGTTTATCTTAACTGGATGTGTAAATACTTGCAGCTAAGAATCTAATTCTTGCTGGTGTGAAGTCTGTGACATTGCATGATGAAGGGACTGTGGAGTTGTGGGATATGTCCAGTAACTTTGTTTTCTCAGAAAAGGATTTGGGTAAAAACAGGGCACTTGCTTCAATGCAGAAGCTACAAGAACTTAACAATGCTGTGGCTATATCGACTTTGACTACGAAGTTGACTAAAGAACAACTTTCTGATTTCCAGGTAATCTTTTTCAATTTTCTCTTTTTCTTTTGAAGCTACTCACACCATTTTATCATCAAAGCTCCTTGCCCCATAGCCCTCTATGTGTGTGTGTGTGTCCTTTTAACTTCATATCTACCAGTTATGGCTGCACTCTTTGTGCATTTCTGCATGTGTGGTTGTCGCATTTACTTTTGAAAATTAAAAAATGTAAAACAAACCATTTCGAGCAATATTTCACTGCTTAACAGCATATGTCCTTTCTGTTGCAGTTTGTGGTGTTAAGGAATGCTAGATTTGATCTTGCTAGTTCTTTTGCTAGTTCTTTATAATCATTAGACAATGCTTTGTGGGCGGGTGTTATCTGTTCAGATACTTAATCTATTCATGAAAGTAGTGCTTCATTTTTGTTCTTTTCTTTCTCAGCTTCTTGTTATAATGCACACATATTTCCATTACATTGTGTTGTGGAAGTATCAAATTACAAATCCAGAAAGACCTTCATGCATTATCTTGGTTGCTTGGATTGTGTTTGTGTGTCTGATAGCTTGTTCTGCTCAAGTAATTTTTTTGTTTAATCTAATCTGTTAGTTTGATTGTTTATCTCTTGCTATGATGCTTCAGCTTTCATCATTTTATTCCTTGATTGTCTCTACAAGGAAAAGTTACCCTTGTTGAATCATAATTCTTATTTGCAGTCTGTGCCAGTGTACATTCTTGGTTACTAGGTCTGACGTTATGTTGGTTTATTCATCAAATAACTTAGAACCTCGCTTGGGCAATATTCTATGGTGGATTACAAGTCTTAGTAATGTTTACTGTAGTAAGTCTTCCATACTCAGAGATGCATGAAAGAGATATCATGAAACTTGTCTGCATCATCTGGTATAGAGGATTTTAAGATGGTTGTCTACATTGATTTTGTCCCTGAAGCATTTGTTTTTGATATTTTGTATTTATAGTATATCAAGGCAAGAGAGCCAAAACATTTCTGCTTACTGGTTTCTTGTGATTTCTCTTTTGGAAGTACTCATGTAACTTGATGTGTCTCCTTCAACTTTTGAATCTTCCTCATTCATCAGCGATAGGCTCAGGGATGAATGTTATTTGCTATGATTGTTCTCTTTTATGTGGTGAAACGAATAAAAAACAGCTTATTGAGTTTTAAATCATTATGTTGTCGGTTTTGGTTCCTTCTCATGGAAATAAACTCGCTTGGACCCTATTGGCCTGCTTGTTCTCTCATAATCATTAATTGTATCTTCATCATATATGATTTTGAATGTGATTTAATTAATGCTCCAGGAATTACATATTGAATGCTTATCAAATATCAAATTCATTTAGGTCTTCTTCTGTTCTTATCATTAGTTATTTTGAGATTGATTATTGTGTAGTAGAAGAGCAGAACACCTTTTGTCATTTTGGAAGTATGTTGAGTTGCAGCCTTTTAATTCTACAACAGTCAATAAAGGTTGCTTGTGTGGAAAGTCGTGGGCACTTTTAGAAGTCTTCCTCACATTCCAAGAGTGTTTCCAAGTGTTATCCTACAAGTATATACAACCTCCAGATTATCCTAAAGTCTTGGTTTGCAAAGACCAGATATTTTACGCAATAATGTTTCATGTATCTTGCTTCTATAGCATCCTATCCGGTGTATTCCTTAATGATAGTTTGCTCTGTTCAAGTGTTCTCATGGATAGACTTGTAACCTCCTAAGATTGTCCGCATGTGTTAGGTTGTAAAAGCTTTAGTCAATTATGTTCTGTATTTCCTTGCATCTATAATACTACATTGCACATATGTTGTGCAATAATAGTGTGAAATTTCTATAAACAATTGGGTGAAATGGCTAGAGCATATTGCAAGGCCATTGCTCTTATCCATGTCCCGACAGGCTAGCTATTCTGCATATTCAGCGTTCCTTTTCGTATTGTTTATTGAATTTTGGAATGAGATGGTTGCTTGTTCTATATTTTATAAACTTTTGTGGATTCCATCAAGCTATGCTTTATGCAATTACATGCATTATTTGGATGCTTCAGTTGTTACTGATGAGGATAACTGTGATCGATGCAGGCTGTCGTTTTTACTGACATCAATTTAGAGAGTGCAATTGAGTTTAATGAATACTGCCACAATCATCAGCCTCCTATTGCTTTTATTAAGACAGAAGTAAGAGGCCTTTTTGGTAGTGCATTTTGTGATTTCGGACCTGAGTTCACTGTCTTTGATGTCGATGGTGAGGAACCCCATACAGGTATCATTGCATCTATTAGTAATGACAACCCAGCTCTTGTGGCATGTGTGGACGATGAAAGGTTGGAGTTTCAGGATGGGGATCTTGTTGTGTTCTCAGAAATTCAGGGAATGACCCAACTCAATGATGGAAAGCCGAGAAAGATAAAAAATGCACGTCCTTACTCTTTCACCCTTGATGAAGATACAACTAAATTTGGTACATATGAGAGAGGTGGTATTGTAACCCAAGTAAAGGAGCCTAAGATTTTGAACTTCAAGCCACTGAAGGAAGCAATCAAAGATCCTGGTGATTTTCTTCTTTCTGATTTCTCTAAGTTCGACAGGCCACCTCTCTTGCATTTGGCATTCCAATCACTAGATAAGTTTGTGTCTGAACTCGGGCGCTTCCCGACTGCTGGGAGTGAAGAGGATGCTCAAAGGTTGATTTCTATAACCAGTGACATAAATGAGGGTCTAGGTGATGGGAAGCTGGATGATATAAATCCAAAACTTCTCAGACACTTTGCTTTTGGTGCCCGAGCTGTACTGAATCCAATGGCTGCCATGTTTGGTGGCATTGTTGGGCAGGAGGTTGTGAAGGCCTGCTCTGGGAAGTTTCATCCTCTTTTTCAGGTGACTTTTACATTTCATACTAAAATATTTTATTTTCCTTCATTTTCTCTCTCTTTTCTAATTTTTTCCCTTTTTGGGTGGGTGGGGATGGGGATCATTGGTGTCTATATGAGATGCGAGTTTTTCATTTGAAGTGCATGAAAGCATGGAAGAGTAAAAACCCTATAGCATCAATCCTTATGGCCATCTGGTTGACAAATGGCAGCTGCTTTTCTTTAATAAATAATTTGTATGTAGTAGCTGTGGCTGCGTTGTAAACATAATTGTGCATCACCATCTTTATGGGCTAAACCAGCGGCATTGTTTGCATGTTCACCTACTATTGGATGTGCAGTGTGGTTGGAGATTTTTTCTCCATTTGTATGTTCTTTTGTTTTTCTCCTGTTTTTATGTAGTTTAGGGCTCTCAATCCAATCTTGTAATTCATGCTCCTTGAGATCTACTTGTAAAAAAATTCATGTACTTTTCATGTTTGTACAAACTGCTCAACCTTTTGTTCTGTTTTAATTCTATTTTCATAGGATCTGTCTAGAGCTGGTGTAAAATATACTTCAGCTAAGCTTTTCTGTTATCATTTTCTTGCAGTTCTTCTACTTTGACTCACTAGAATCTCTTCCTACCGAGCCCTTAGATCCTAGTGATTTGAGACCTTTAAATAGCCGTTACGATGCCCAGATTTCAGTCTTTGGGTCTAAGTTTCAAAAGAAACTAGAAGATGCAAAGGTTTTTGTTGTCGGGTCTGGTGCTCTTGGGTGTGAGTTCCTTAAGAATTTAGCTCTAATGGGAGTTTCATGTGGAAAACATGGAAAGCTGACAGTTACCGATGACGATGTAATAGAGAAGAGTAACTTAAGCAGGCAGTTCCTCTTTCGAGATTGGAATATTGGGCAGCCAAAATCCACTGTTGCTGCTTCTGCTGCTTCATCAATTAATCCTCTTCTACACATAGAAGCTTTGCAGAATCGCGTGGGCCCTGAGACAGAGAATGTTTTTAATGATGCCTTCTGGGAGAATCTCAATGTTGTGATCAATGCCCTTGACAATGTAAATGCCAGACTTTATGTTGACCAGAGATGCTTGTATTTCCAAAAACCACTTCTTGAGTCTGGGACATTAGGTGCCAAATGCAATACGCAAATGGTTATTCCCCATCTGACAGAAAATTATGGTGCTTCCCGGGATCCCCCTGAAAAACAAGCACCCATGTGTACTGTGCACTCTTTC
>NC_026150.1:7069108-7080186 GCF_000512975.1 Sesamum indicum
TGGGCGCGGTCGGAATTTGAGGGCTTGCTTGAAAAGACACCTGCCGAAGTAAATGCCTATCTTTCTAACCCTAGTGAGTATACATCTGCAATGAGAAATGCTGGGGATGCTCAAGCCAGGGACAATTTAGAACGCGTAATTGAGTGCCTTGACAGGGAGCGTTGTGAATCATTTCAAGATTGTATTACATGGGCTCGTATGAAGTAATTCTTTCGATTTTGTTTCGTTCTTTTTAGCTATAGCTTCTCTCATCTTATGCATCTGTAATTCTATATTTGTTGTTTGGCAGGTTTGAAGATTATTTCGCAAACAGGGTGAAGCAGTTGACTTTCACCTTCCCTGAAGATGCTGCAACCAGTACTGGTGCACCTTTCTGGTCAGCACCAAAGCGATTTCCTCGTCCCCTGCAGTTTTCCGTTACTGATCCCAGCCATCTTCATTTTATTATGGCTGCATCCATACTGCGTGCTGAGACATTTGGCGTTCCTGTACCTGACTGGGTGAAGCACCCCAAGAAATTGGCGGAGGCTGTTGATAAAGTCATTGTTCCTGATTTTCAACCAAAAAAGAATGTGAAAATTGTTACTGATGAGAAAGCTACTAGTCTTGCTACTGCTTCTGTGGATGATTCTGCTGTTATCAATGAATTAATTATGAAGCTGGAGCAATGTCGGAAGACTTTACCACCAAACTTCAGGATGAAACCTATTCAGTTTGAAAAGGTTCGTCTCTTGTCTCTTAAAAGCGAGGATGTGATGTGCTAACTTGCCCAGAATTTTATGGTTCACTGAGCTTCTTGTCAATTCCTATGCTCTTGAATTTGGTCAACACTTGAAAGGTGCATATATGTTGCATGCTATTGGCATGGTGCAGTCTAATGAACTTATTTAAAAAAGTACTTTGTGGAAATGCTTCTAAATTTGCTCGTATGACCAAAAATGAAGAATCCTATTATCTGTGTTTGCTTTTCTTGAATAGCTTTCTCGTGATGGTTTCTGTAGCATGCATATCTCTACTACAATAATTGGTCATGAATTTCGATTAACACTTGAAGGGTGCATGTATGTTGCATGATATTGGTATTATGCATGTAAATGAACTAACTTATTTCTAGAAGTATAGAAATGATCTTAAATTTGCTTTTACGAACCAAAAATGAAGACTATTATTATCTATGTTTGATGTCTTGAACAGGCAATAGCTTTTTGGAGATAGTTTTGTAGCATGCATGCTTCTATTACTATATAATAAAGGGATGATTGCACCGCTCCCCTGAGGTTTGGTGTAATACCCGTAGACCCTAACAATTATTTTCATCCAATAAATAAATCCGTTCGTTAGTCAATTCACAGAATTTGCTAATATGAGCAAAAAAAGTTAAATGAAAATTCATTATTTTACCCTAATTGATTTATTACTTACTTATTGCAAGTCAAACAAATTTTTTATGGCCAAACTAACTTTTTAAGACCAAATGCTTAATGACCAGACTACCCTTGAAGATGTTCGTCTTCACATGCACTAAGTGTGAACATGTATAAGAGTAGTTTGGTGGGAAAAGATTCATGTGGCATTTAAGTTAGTAAAGGAGGAATCTATTTGTTGGACAGAGACAAAGTTCAAATCATAGGGAGTAATACAACAAACTTCAGTGTAATTATCCCTATAATAAATAAGGGTCGGAGCACAACACTACAACGTAATAAACCTGAAAAGTATTCATTGCTCAATTATTGTTAGCAACCCAGAAATTGTTCATATCTCTACCTAATTACTTAGATATATAAAGTACATTAAATATGCATTTGTCATAGCACCCTGCACACAAGTATCTCAAGAAACTTGTAGTTTAAGGGTTGCCCTAAACTTGGTGTTTGCGGACATTCTACTAAAGTGGGCTATAGATTTGCTCAAGCATCAAGGACCTTTAAATTGCACGAGTATTGGGATTCTAAATTAGTGGAAATTCGGATTTGATCTGAAGCACACTATTCAGTCCATGGTACAATCACAGTGGGTTAATTGAGTAGAAAATAATGCTGTTTGTCGGCAGACTTTTCACTACCAAACTGCCTGGATGAAACTTTGTTATAATCTGGTGCAAATTGGGTAATACATGAAATGGCTCCTAAGGACAGATTGGAAGGTCTGCATTGTTTTGATATGTAGGGGGAATCTCTCAGGGAAGGTGGGGGCTAAGTTCTGTAGGGAAGGAGGGGGTAATTCTGTTCCGTGGTTTGATTTTTATGTTTCAAACTCTGTGAGAACTGAAATTCTCATTGTTGCAACTCAAATAAATAATTATAAGAAAAATAGATGGGATGTGGGAAGAGTAGATGCTGATGGTGATTGGGATTGGAGAGCTTTCAAATATTCAGTAAAATGATTTGGGATAAAGAAAATAGATACATAAAATATCATGTGTATTTTCTCTATCTACATGTGTACATGTGCTATGTGTACATAGCATTGCGTTGCACATAAGTGGAAATTACAAACCCGGCAACTTGAAATGAAGTTGGAAATTCCAGTGTCAGTAAACTTCTATTCGTTACTATGGTTGGGCTCGCGTAGAGCAGGTTGGGTGGGGTTGAGTGGACTTAATTAAAAGGTTTAAGTTATGCCTGCCGACCTTTTCTAGTAGGTTTCTGAAGTTGTTCCTAAAAATATAGTTACATCATGTGCTGGGAAATTAAAAAAAAAATTGCAATACACTTTGATTTGGAGTACCCCTCACACTCTAGTTACTATAAATGACTAAGCCTTCCTAATTGTTTTCTGTTCTCAATACCTAATGCATTAGCAACTTAGGGTGGATTACCTATTATTCTTAGTAATAGTTGAATAATTTATGGTAAGACTGATCTTGTTTTGTTCTTTCTCTACTATGTACAGCATATAGTTTTAGCACCCTGAAGGTTCTGTTTGGGTCTCGTAAAATTCATGAGGACTTTACTGAAGTCTGAAGATAAAGGTTGGATAATAAATGAACGATCAATTTGATATTAAACTGGAAAACCTTGGCTGCCTGGCCCTTGAACTGCTACATCTTTACTTGCTCGAAGTTCCATGTTTGGGTCGTGATGATTTTCTGGTCAATTCAATTTGATAATGCAGAAGCTCAACTTGGAATACCAGGAAGGGTTTCCTTCCAGAGCATGCTTTTTAATTTTTTGTTTAATATTGGTACCTGGCTACATTTTTGATTGCTGAGGATTTTTGTCGGTAAATCAGACCTCAGACTGGTTTCTGGAGTCTCTAATAAATTATGTTGATAAACTCTCATTTGCCAACAGAAGCATAACATCATTGTTATTTGCCAATTCTTAGTGTTAAGTCGTAAGTGTGTAGCATTCACATGTATACAGAAATGCATTGTACTTAATGAAAATTGTTGGTCTTAATTTATTGGATGAACACTGTTAAAACTTTTATGCTAACTTCTCTAAGATTAATCAACCAGAAACTCTGGTGTTCTTTTCCCTATGATCATGTTCTTCTCTGTATCTTCCGATTGAGCTACATCCCCATGATTTGGAATTGTAGAAATTGAAGCAATATAATTGCATCTATTTATATTCCCTTGGTAAATTTTTCTTAACTTAAGACCTCGGCTTAAATGAAGAACTTGGTTGAGGATGTTCTCTGTTTTCACATTCACAGTTTTTATTGCTTTGCTAATTTGTTTATGCTAATGCTATTTAAGTTCTATCTGCAGCAAGGGTTTTATACATGAGTTGTTTTGCTCTGAATCTAGGGGAATAGTCCTTGAATATATGCTCAATTTTACGCAATGCAGTCTGTTTTCCATGTGAATATGGAGAAGACAGTTCAGGGGTTTATCAATTCGCTAAACTTCTTAAGTAACATTTATGTTATTCTTGACATTGCCATGTATGTGCAGGACGACGATACAAATTACCACATGGATCTAATAGCAGCACTTGCTAACATGAGGGCAAGGAATTACAGCATTCCTGAAGTTGATAAGCTGAAAGCGAAGTTCATAGCTGGGAGGATTATTCCAGCCATTGCAACTTCAACAGCAATGGCCACCGGTTTAGTCTGCCTTGAGCTATATAAAGTAATTGATGGGTCTCACAAGTTAGAAGACTACCGTAACACATTTGCTAACCTAGCTCTACCATTATTCTCCATGGCTGAACCAGTGCCACCCAAGGTTGTCAAGCACCAGAACATGAGCTGGACCGTATGGGACCGATGGATCATAAAAGGTAATCCCACTTTGAGGGAACTGCTCCAATGGCTTGCAGACAAGGGCCTGAATGCTTATAGCATTTCTTTTGGAAGTTGTCTGCTCTATAATAGCATGTTCCCTCGGCACAAAGAGCGTATGGACAAGAAGGTTGCTGACCTAGCAAGGGATGTGGCCAAGGTAGAGCTACCACCATACCGCGATCACCTGGATGTTGTTGTAGCATGTGAGGATGACGAAGATAATGATGTTGATATTCCTCAGATATCCGTTTACTTCCGCTGAATATTCACCTCATGACATTAGAATTGTAAGACAGGGTCTTTATATTCCACCCTTTCGATTATAGTGTATTACTTCTAGAGAACGTGCCTGTACGGATACTTTGAGATTTCATTTATGTATTGGAATAACTGAAGCACTCAAACCTGTTTGTTGTCTGTTTGATCTTTGATTAATCATTTGTGGAGCATTGTTTGATAAGCCTTTTACTGTCCTTCAAAGTTTGTTATTTAGATTTTCTCTTGCATTGCCATGAGCATGGATAAATAATCCAGGGTTTGGCTGACCTTTTACAAGTTGTCCACAGGTATGACCACTTAGTGCTGTTTTGTTTTACCTTTCTGCTCTTGAAGACCAAATCCCTTTTGGGACATACGCAAGTGTTGTTATGTGTTGAGATTTGGGGGTGTTTTGCTAGTTTTATAAGCTTCTAAAAAATATTCGAGAAGATGGTCGAGAGTTTATTGGATATTAACACTGTTTTTTAGGGTTTCCAGCATAGGAGGTTGTAAGCTTTCAATACGAGCTTGTATGTTTTAAGCTTTGGACGAAGCTCAAACCATAATGAGCTCCTCCAGTCTTAGAAATTACTGCACATCTATTAAATAGAGTGCCTTTCAGAACGGTGCCCAGAGTACTACATAACATGCTGAATGAAAAATACCCTCACACAAATACATGAGAGTCTTCGCTTCACATAATAGGAGATCAGTAGAGTGCTACAAATTTGCATGATATCCAAAGGAATTGTGAGTACACCTTCATGTCAGATAAACAGAAGAGATTTATGAGTGCTTTGTAGGAATTATTTCCTAATGCAGAATATAAGTTTTTTATTAGACACTTCCACTCAAACTTTAAAACATCTGGTTTTAGAGGGTTGGCCTTCAAAAAAAGGTTGTAGAAAGTTGCTAGGCTATGATGCAATAATTGAAAAAGTTGGATGAAGGGGCTTATGCATGGTTTAATGACAAACATTCAAAAGAATGGAGCAGGTTCCACACTTTTTCACTTATTTAAGGTGTGATATTCTGTTAAATAATGCATGAATAGTAACATTCTAGAAGCAATGGACAAACCAATACTGTCAATACTTGAATGGTTAATGGAATATTTCATGAAAAGACCGCAAGTGAACAAAGACAAGGCTTTGAAAAAATGGAAAAGGACATTGTGTCCTAAAATTCAAAGATTATTGACAAGAATATTGCAAAACTTGGTGATTGCATACTCATTAGGTCTGATGATAAACATTATCAAATCTCCTATTTTGATGGGACACAAATAGTGTTGACCTTGAGAATAGGACATGTGGTTGTAGAAAATGGAATTTGAGTGGGATACCTTGCAGATATACTATGAGTGTCATTTTCTATTAAGGAGAGGACATAGAAAATACACACACCAATGTTATAGGATGCAGACATATTTGAAGGCCTATCAGCATGCCATATTACCAATCAATGGAAGGGAAGAGTGGGAGAATAGTGCATTCAATCCACCTATGCCACCAAAGCCTGTGAAGAGAGTGGGAAGGAATCCCAAATCAAGGAGACTTGAAGCTGATGAGTCAATGTTGAAAAGGAAGAGAAGAAAAACTAGTCCAATCATTAAGGAGGGTGCCTCCAAAATCAAAAGGCAACAAACAACAGTAAGTGTGGCAAATGTGGTATCCAACGTCATAATGCTAGGGTTGTCCTACCAAAACTATGTCAAATGAGCATATCCCCGATGCATGTAGCCAACTCCCTCCAAATGATGCACCGCAGAAACTGAAGGTATATATGCAGTATTTCATTCTGTTTTGTTCTTGAAATCCTAAAACTTTACTTAACTGTTATTCTGAAAAATTGTTCTTGACAGGTTAGAAGAAAATGTAAAGCATCCATTGAAGAACTTGATGTGGTAATCCACAAGAGAACAAGTGTAAGAACTTAGTTTTTCTTGTTTTCCTTGCTATCTATGTTGTTTCTAATGCTTATATGTTGTGTATATAGGGACAAGTCCCAGCTGCAGCCCCTTTATTTAGAAAATTGAAGGACAAAAAGACTCTAAAGCAAGCTGCATCTGCACATGTACATGCACTTGTAGGGGACATGTTTGCACAATTCCAACAGTGTCAAAAGGGAGTGAAGCTTAAGGAGCCTGCTCCATTTGTGGAGGTTGAAATAGGTGAACAAGGGAGTTCAGGATCAACCCCTTCTATTGTTAAAGGAGGAAAAAGATTTGTTAAGTTGTTGAATCTTTCAAGTGTTGTTAATTAGTTGAAAAAAGGGCAGAAGTAAAGCTGGAAATGTTCAATTGCAAGTGAAAACGTAAACTAGGAATTGTGTTGTTATTCTATAAAACTTGTTACTGATGTATGTTGGAGATGAAACAGTGACTCCAACAATGGCAGGAACAAAACTGTTTTGGCTCTTTTGGGACATGTCTATATGCCACATCTTTTGGCTCTTGCAAGCAATTATTGGTGCATTTATTTCTGGTTGGTGTCTAATTGGTGTATGATCTGCAGGCTGGTGAATTTATTTTGTGAATTTATTTTCTAGTCAATATAGGTTTAGATCATAATTTAGTTCAACAAATACCAAACAATAAGTAATGAAATGTTGTCTGGAGAAATGACAATCGGAGAAGGCCAGCAAATTGTGCAATCTGCAGATCATTTTTTTTTTTCTTTCAGGGAGTTATGCTTGAAATTTGCTGAAAGGCAAGGACATTTTTACATAGTCAAAGCTAACAAATTACATCATTAATTATAGCACTGATACATCAATACAACAAATTAATTTTCATTTTACAAATACATCACTAATCTATCCTACCCAATGCAGCTCATGAAAACAAAACAAATAGCAACAAGTTTCTATTTTCTATAAATCCTTTTGATTTTAGCATAGTCCTCCTCCACCTTCGTCAATTCTTCAATTTTAGCTTCATATTGGGAACATTTGCGAGCAATTTAGGGATCACAATCTTTGCCGTGCACACATTGGTGGATCTTTCCAAGCAAAAAATCGACACTTTTCTCTCTACCCAAGCACACAAAAATGGCAAAAAAAATTCAAAAAAATGTGCAAGAAAACCGAGAAAGAAAAATATACCAAAAAAATTGAAAGAATTACCTTGTAATATTTGCAAGAACGGAACCTCTTCATGGGTTGTCATTAGTTCAAGAAGTCCTTACCATTGCTCTCTTTCTACAACAGCAGAAAAGTGATCCTTCCATGGCTGACATGTTGGAGACAGCAGGAGGCAAGAGACGGAAGTGAAAAAATGAGGTTTGGCATAGTTTTCCCCCTTTTTCTTTTTAGTTGGATATTGAGTTTGGACGAAAAAATTCACATGTTTCTCTCCAAAAATGTCTATGTCAAATGTTCATACAATTGTGCCACACAAGACTAAAATCCCCAAAATTAATAGCATGTGCAGGGGCCACAATTACCAATTTTGTACGTCGGAGGACGATATTTACACATTTCTGCAAATTAATGACTTTAAATTGATAAATATAAAAGTTAAAGGACTAAAATTAATCGCAAACAAACTTAAAGGACTAATTTTTTTTTCCCTATTACCTATGCCATTGGAAAAAAGTATGAATGGTGCATAGGTCCTTTAAATTTTTGTATTATACATTATAGTTTTATTTATACTATTACTAATAATATTATAACAAGTATTATCTAAATAGCAATTAATTACATCATCTATAAGTTATTAATAGATATATACAGAATAATCTATTTGGCACCAGTTCAAATTCAAATGAACCAAGAATTGAGAAATAATACATATTCCTTTTCTTTTATTTTATTTTGCAATATTCATGTAAATTTGTTCAAAGTGTATTGAGAGTCAAATAAAACAATTTCCTTATAAAATAAACTAACGAATTTAAATTATTAAACCAAATCATCTGCAAAAGGACATAATGAATTGCCTGAATATTAATAAAAGAATTAGTATTTTATTTTAAAAAATAAAATATAGTACTTTTCATAAAAACATGTTATTAATTTTTTGTTGAACTTAAAGTATAAGATTCTCGTGATAAGTACACATAAATTATCACACGGTATATTTTGCATTATTCAAGTAATTTTTAGTTTCTAATCCTCATTAATATGAAAAAAATTACTTAAGCGTATGTTTATTTTAATAAATATGATAATTAACTTAGAGATCTTCTTTCAGTAGTATGTATTATTTGGTATAGTTTAAATGGTTAATTAATTAGAAAAAATGACGATTAATTATGTAAAAGTATATCAAACTACTATAAAAAAAACAGAAGTTTGAAGTTTTATGCATTTATAAATAAATTAAACAAATAAAATAAGCTTTTAAAAAATTTGATTTCATTTAATTTTTTAAATAAATCATATTTGAAGAAATACATCTTAAACTACTATCCAACACCGTTTCTTAGATATAGATTAACTTAAAATTTGGAATAAAATGTAAATAATTTTTCAAAACCAATAACTCAAATTCAACAATCATCAACTAAATTTTATAATTTTGAATTTAACACTAATTATTTAAAAAAAATTATAGACAATATATTATTATTAAGCATATGAAAGAGAAAAATATATAATTGTTATAAACTTAGTGAAATTCCAAGTTTATTGGCCTATCACTCCTAATATAATATAAAGAAAACAATATATGTATCACCAAAATTGTGGTTACAAAATACACCATAACTATTATAATTACAAATTATAATGGGGGATATTAAGGGTGTATAACATAATGGATATTAAAAATAAATATCAAGAGGTGTATGCATTCATATATAGATATTATATATAATACTCCCCCTTGAATGCATACCTCTTTATCATATACATCCTGCCTCGTTAAAAACCTTGCTTGGAAAAACTAAATGGGATAAAAACTAAAACTAAGGAAAATAGTACAGTTGCATAATCTCCCCTTTAATTGAAGCAGATATCTTTGAGGTATCGCATGCCAATATTACGTACGAGTTGTTTGAACACCTTTGTTGGTAATGCCTTCGTAAACAAATTTGCTAAGTTCTGACTTGATAAAATTTGTTTAACATCAACTTTGCCTTCCACTTGAAGCTCGTGAGTGGAGAAAATTTTTGGTAATATGTGCTTGGTTCTGTCGCCTTTAATATAACCATCCTTGATTTGGGCTATGCATGCCCCGCATTATCTTCATATATTATTATGGGACTCTTTTCAATTGATTCCAGTCCACATGATTCATGCACATAATGTATTAGTGATCTAAGTTATACACATTCACACCCAGCCTTGTATAATGCAATTAATTCTGCATGATTTGATGAGGTGGCCATCAAAGTCTGTTTGGTTGAACGCCATAAAATAGCAGTTCCACTGTACATAAATACATATCCAGATTGAGATATAACTTTATGTGGATCAAATAAATACCCCGCATCTGAATAACCAACTAATTTGGTAGTTTTGGCATCATCATGCTGTTCAAAATATAGTCCCATATCACTTGTTTCACGTAATAACGTAGAATGTGTTTAACACCATTCCAGTGCCTCTTTGTTGGTGTTGAACTATATCTTACTAGTAGATTAACTGAAAAGGCTATATCTGGTCGGGTATTATTAGCAAAATACATCAATGCACCAATTGCACTGAGATATGGTACTTCTGGACCCAAAATCTCATCAAAACATATTGAGATCAAAATATATATTTCATCCATTTTATTTTTGATTAATATATATTTCATCCATTTAAATTTCAAGGCATCAAAATGATAAAGACAATAGTTCAATTTAAGATTCATAGTAATTGAACTTTATAGTAATATGAGATTCGTAGCTCTAATTTCGATTAGTCGATGAGACTGAGTTTAATTAGACCCATTAATTAGATATAATTATACAATATTGATGAATAATATATGGTTGTTATCGTTGTTGGTATTTGCTATATAATTATATTTGATATCGATGATTGTAATAATAGTTCATCAATTCTATTTTAAAAAAAATCTAATTTTGATTTAAGATTTCTAGTAATTGAATATATTGAAATTGGTAACTCTGATTTCAATTTAAAATTTATAGTAATTAAACATTATAGTATCGTGAATTTAAATTATAGTAATTGAATATTATTGTATTGTGTATATTTTCCAAAATAGGTAAAAAAATCCTCATATATTTTCCAAAATAATGCACAGTCTCCCCTATGTTATTTATCCTTAATGGCGTTAAACTTTTACTAAGTTGCCCGCTTATACCCTGATTATAATATCCATTGTTTTTTAATAGTTAAAAAAATAAACAATTCAGATTTCAAATACTTTAAAGTATATTTTTTTATTTAAATATATATATATATATATATATGTACACACCTTACATATATAATATAATCAAATGCTATCTAAGCTATAAGGCCAAGAATTTAACGAGGCCCACTAATTATTGCTCCTAAGCTAAAGTATCATTTTGGATATAATAAAGTCTACTTTTTGAAATTATAACCAAACCTTTATTCATCTTTTACAGAAAATCAAAGAAAAATTTAAAATACAATTGAAAAATATTAAAGAA
>NC_026150.1:7080196-7109162 GCF_000512975.1 Sesamum indicum
AATTGGAAAATTTTATTTTTGGTCCCATACTATAGAGGGTGTTGCACTTTTAATTCTACAGTTTACATGCTTAGCATATTTGATCTGATAGAATAAAAAATTATAACATTTTTGGGTCGATAAATAAAAAATTGTAGCATTTCTAGTCTCAATTGCTACAATTTCTTTTCGGTGAACGTTACACTTTTTGTGCCGCACTATAAAAGGGTGGTGCATTTTTTGTCTCTCAGCCTATGGACTTAACACATTTGGTCTTATAGGCAAAAAATTGTAGCATTTGGAACAAAAATGCTACGATTCTTATCCTAGCTATGAGATCAAATATGCCACAATTTTTATCCCGTAGGACCAAATGTGTTAAGCCTGTAACTGTCGGATCAAATGTGCAACACTCTCTATCATGTGGATTAAAAGTGCAATTTTCTTATTCTTCGTAGTCTATAAAATCAAATGTGCTAAATCTGAAAACTGTGGCACCAAAAATACACCAAAACTGTGTGTATAATTTAAAATTTTATGATATTCAATTAATTATGTGAAAGAGAATAAGAATAAAGCAAAAAGTTAATTTTAATCGATAATTTCTTAATAATTTCTATTAATGTTAAATTTGCATTCATAGAATATTATTTATAAGAAAAAATGGAGAGAGGGTAATTTTGTGTAATAATCAAGTAGTTACTTTAACTTCCTCATCTATCTATACTATTATAAAAAAAAAAAAAATTAGTATACCAACTTTTGAATACTTAAATTTATCGTTTTAATTTATTTTTTTCATTAAAAAAATTATTGGTCAGAATAGTAATTTCGATATTTTTTTCTCTCAGCCCACTACTCTATGTTTCTCTCATCTTGCTTCACATTTCTTTCTTTTTACAAACATTTATCTTTCTCATTCCTTCGCAAATTTCTTTTTTTTCTTCATTTTACACCACAGTAATTTTTTATATGTTCACGGGTACTACGTGCAACGACGATTAGTACTTAATAAATGATATATATAAAAAGATAACGTCAATATAATTTTTTCTGTTCTTATTTCTTTTCTCTCCTTTTATGTAATTTAATGTTTTCTTGTTTTTTCTCACCCACTCATTATTTAGAGTCTATATCTCATCTATTTATTTTTTAAAATCATCTTATTTTACATTATATATATTTATTTTACTTATTATAATATAATAAATACATTTAAAAAGTACTTAATTCACATAGAAAATATAATAAATATCTTTAATAATATTAGGTGTGGGCACCAACAACGCATAGTATTAATAATAATATTTTTAAAATAAATTGCATCGACATCATCAAATTTATATTTAATTATACAAATACTTTTTATCTTTTACAAAATTATAGATACAATCGGGAGCAAAAGGAGGAGGCCCAACTGTCTGAATAATAGCAATAGAACCCTCCGCCCCATGTCCCATTCAATGTCAATGCTCATTTTCAATGGGACGTGTTTGGAATCAATTCTAAATGAATTATTGTACAAGCGGGTCCGTAGTTCTTGAATTTCGCTTTAAACAAGTCTGACTGATGCAGTCCAAACTGGTCCTTTTCCAATTATTGAGTAACATATGTATTATGACATTTATATTCAAGGATAATTTTATTTTTTATTCCGTGAGTTAGTCACTGAATCACTTTTCTTATTTTATGTTTTGATCTTATTAATTTTATTTTTCAATATTTTTTTAAATGATCAAAATTGGTTTTGATCATTAATTAACAAAAAAGGTCCGTCTGTTATAGTTTAGACGATCAACTAACGATCAGGACTAACTTTGATCACTTGAAAAAATTTGGGATCAAAATCGATGAAGTCAGAATACGAGGTACCAAAAATTATTTAGTGATTAATATAAGGAACGAAAAGTTAAATTATCCCTTTATAAACCTTGGTAATACATAAATTTTGTGTTATTTCGAGTGTAAAATGCCATTAAATATTGTGGCCTTTAAGATTGAATATTACCATACTCAAGTTCTAGGTTCGAATTTATCTATGTGTGTTGATTTCGACATAGTTAGACTTTGAGTGATGAAGCCAAAAATATATTCAAAATAGCCTAGAAAATAAGAGAGAATGAGAGTTTGAGTGTGATAGTTTGTGTTACCAAAATAATTATACTATGCCTTAATTTATAAGCGTTCGTAGAGCAAGATTTGAAAGTTAATTGCGGAAAATTCAGTACCATTGTATAGTTGCGTGTGTTAACTTTGTAATAAAAAAAGAATAGTAAAATTTAAATTTATATAGACGAAGATATGACCGTTTGAGAAAGCATTGTCCAATCTACCCGAGTATAAGGGATGCAGTTACTTGCTGACTAAATAGTCAATTCTTTGGAGTTATCTGAAGGTTTTTTACCATGACATGTCTCAACATGTCAACCACCCGTACGACGAGGTTTCCCTGCTGTATGATGTATAGACATGTTGTAATGAGCTTTCTTCTTAGGCCTACCAGATTAGTAAAGATATTATAGTTTTGTGAGGTAAAGGGCTTCATTGGCTGGACGGGCTATGCCTGCTTGGATGTTCGGCTGGAGGTGCCCCTCTTTGCTCATGAACTTCTAAGGGTAAATATTTGAGGGGACATCACGCATAAAATATCACACTAGCCAATCTATCAAATCAAATACAGGCTTTCTATATCTAGAGCTCGTTTATTTCGAGTGATGGAATTAGGTTAGTATAGACTAATGATGGATTAAATGTGCGATGAAATAAAATTATCCCAATATATACCTTATTTGCTTGCATCAATAAAATTTGGGATTAAATTAATTTTATGCTTACCATTTAATCACTAACAGAGCGGGCCACGGCCTTAAATACGGGCCGTACAAAATTAAAGTAAACAACTAATTAGTTAGAATTAAGCGAGATATCTTGGCGTTGGTTGTTTTTTATTATTTCATAAATAGTTGGTTAAACATATACATCTAAATTAATTTTAATAATTAATATTATGTATTTGTGTCGTTCAATACATTATTAAAAATTTAAAAATGATTGATCATTATGGTACGTAGTACTTGTGCGCACCCAATCAAATAAATAGAGTACATATTTCAAGAAACAAAACGAACATAAGATTAAGCGTGGAGTAAATAATGAATACGGAGTTAAAGTAGAGAGACGTATATGATAGTAAAAAATAAACTTATAATTAAAAGCGAAATAAAATATGAACATGAAGTAAAATTACAAGAATAGACATGATAATAGATTGTGAATTGGCTTGTCGACTATAAATTATGCTGTATATTCTATTCTAAGTAATATATACGCACTGTGTGTATATAATCTTCCCTTAAGTTGTATTCGGATTGAAAAATGTAAAATCATGGATCTCAAATCCTTGATAATAAATCCTTTGAATATGTTTGGATAATTCTAAATTTAAAAGATTTCAAATTCTTCCGTTTTAATTTTAAACTATGTTACGATGAATATGGATGAATTTCAAATTCTTTTCAAATAAAGTCATTTGAATCATTTTTTCGGATCCAAATCTATCAATCCAAATACACCCTTAAATAATATAAATGGTGTAATCAATTATAATTTCTATTACTATAGATATCAAAATAAATCGTAATATTTATTATATTTTTTGAATTTTTTTTGAGTAACTTATTAGGCTTTGTTAGGTTTCTATTTTCAGGTGTTTTTCTTTGTTTTTGGTAAATAGAGAGGAAAGATAGAGAGTTTTGTGTTTTTTTTAATATTTTTATATGTTTGATTTTGGTGTTCTCTTTTAATATAACATAAAGTTTTTACTGAATTATATGTCTTGTAAAGACATAGAACAAACATTTAGATATTTTTTTATTGACTTTGGACATGGAGAAAATAAAAACAAATAATCTCAACTATTAAAATATTTTTATGTATTTCAATTGCATTATTCCAGATAATGGATACTTTTTCACAATTTTAAATTGTTCAGAATGAATTTTTTTGATATATTTTACTAATTATATTATTACTAAACTAATTAGTAGTTTATATTTATAATAATAAATTAAAATATCTTAGTATATTTTAGTATATTTATAATATAGTATACATTGTACAAATCTATTTTATCACTTATAAATTTATATAAAAATTTGGTGATTCAATCTCATGATTTAATCTAATAATAATAATAAAAAAAAATATACCAAGCTTGAGTTCCACAATAAAAAAAATAATAATAATAAAAACACAATCTAATAATAATAACAAAATTTAAAAAGTTAAGTAATAGTTAATGTGGAAGTGTTGGGTAAAATAATTCAAGATAATTGTACCGCTCCTCTCTGAGGTTTGGTATAATTAACACGTAAGCCTCCTGTGCTTGAAAATTTGTGTCTAGTACCTCTGATGCTTGTTTATGTCTAACAAACAGACCATCCCGCCAGTCAAAACTTATCAAATTCATTGATATTAGAAAAAAAAAAGTACGTATTACCCCGATCGACTAACTACTAATCTATTGCAAGTCAGATAAATCTTTTCTAACCGTTCTGATTAGAGAATATTTGTTAAATGGAAAAAAAATTTGTTTTATCTGTAATAGGTCAGTAAAAAATCGTCTGGGGGTAATTATACATTTTCATTCAACTGTTTTCCTAATATCAGTAAATTTCATGAATTTTAATTGATAGAGGGATTTGTTTGTTAAACAAAAATAAAAGGTCAGGTACTAGATATAAATTTTTATATAATAGGAGATTTAATATAATTATACCAAATCTCATAGAAAATCAATGTAATTATTTTAATAAATTAGTGTCCTATTAATATATTATGAAATTATCTAACCACCCTAATGAGTGACTGAAGTGTACTATTTTTAAAATATATGAAAAAACAGTTGGGATAAAAAAATTATAAAAGCTCAACTTATTTACAAAAAGATGCATTGCCCTTCTCACTCTTTTACCGTCTGATCTAAAGTGAAGGGAAATAGAAAAAGAAAAAGTAAAAAAAAAAATAAAGAGTGAAACCGAAGCACTCAAAAAAAGTGAAAAAACAGTGGGGAGAAAAGCTGACGCTCTGCCTACACCACCCGCCAAACCCAAACCCTCACCGCTTTTCCAGCTTCTTCCTCCATTCCCCATCCCCCAACAAATCTACATTGCCCCAGTATTTCTCAAATAACTAATTTTAATTAAGAAAAAATTGAAAAATCCATAAAGCTCGATCTATCTGAAAATTTTCAGCGTTGCTGCAAAATCTTGGTGGATTGAAATTTCCAGGGTTGTGAAATTTGATTGAATTTTCGGGACCCATGTGGCTTAGACGATCCAAATCAAAATCTCGGATCCACAACGCGCCGCCCCTCAAATTTGCCTGCAGTTCCTTCAAGGATATCGAAAGCCTCGTCTCCGGTGACGGGTTCGTCGCCGCCGGGGCCGAATGTACTCTTTTTTCCCCTACACAGCCTTCCATTTGCCACCGGAGCCGCAGCGTCAAGCCCATCCTCCGCACTCTATCCCATCCTACATTACCACTAATTGACGCGCCCGGGGAAGGAACCGAGCCCGATATTCGGATCCCAGGTGCGGAGAAAACTGTAGTGGTGTATTTCACAAGCCTTCGGGTCGTTCGCCGCACCTTCGAGGACTGCAAGACCGTCCGATCCATCCTACGCGGCTTCCGCGTGTCGATTGACGAACGGGATCTTTCAATGGACTCGAGGTTCATGGCCGAGCTGCAGAAGATCCTGGGTCAGTCGGAAAAGTCCAAATTGGCCCTACCCAGGGTCTTCATCGGTGGCAGGTACATCGGCGGGGTGGAGGAAGTGCGGCGTCTCCACGAGAGCGGCGAGCTGAAGAAGTACGTGGAGGGGCTACCGGCCGCGGAGCCCGGTACATGCGAGGCGTGTGGGGGTCACAGATTTATATTATGCCTAGAGTGCAGCGGAAGCCACAAATGCTACAACGAGAAAGCTGGCTTCAGGAGTTGTACCTCATGCAATGAGAATGGTCTAGTCAGGTGCCCCTCTTGTTCCTCTGCACCCCAATGAGCCGTTTTGTCCATTGATTCACCCTTAACCTCTTACTTAGTAGTGTGAATTAATATTAGGTTTTAGACATCAAGTTAGGACAAGGAGTTTAAGATATTGATGCATCGTGGAAAAGCACCCAATTTTATGTCATTTAGCGCTTTCCATTCAGCATTTGATGTTAGATATGGGCTTTGCTTTCTGATACGTGTTTAGATTTTGACGTAGGTTTTTGTGTTGATTTTAGTGTAGTTATTTTCTGTAATTTAGTGGCCAAAATAAAAAGCCATAAGAGAATCATGTAATGCTTTGTTGTTTTCTGGTGTCGTTTTATGGGCACGTTGACAGTGATTCTGTTTTTGAGGTTTTCACAATCTGGATAATTTTGATGAATGTTTTCCCAGACGGTATTGATTTAATCAAAATTGTAAGTTCGTATAACTGTATAATTTTGTAGAAGTGATGTTTTAAATCTGTTCTTTTGTTACTTTGATTCTGCTTGATCAGATGTATGAATCTCTATTTGTTTGTACATACACATGCACCCACTCGCACGACCCCAATGGGTTTATGTTAGGTCCTAAAGATTGGGGTGTCCCCTTGTAAATCTCTGTTGCTTTCACCTTCTTCTTTTCATTTGGCCTTTATGTTGCCTTTTCTGTATAATCTTCTCACTTGGAAGAACATATAGTAATGCTGGATATAGATGTGTCCTATTTGACCATCTTAGGAATGAATGGATATGATGATGAAGAAAAAGATGAAAAGACAAGCTCAGAAGTTGAATTAAGAGCACCTCGTCCCCACTTTACCGTGTTCGCATGACAACCTATTTTGGAGTTTTCTTTCCTTGCTTGTTTATTGTTATTCTTGATTTTTTTTCCTTTTCTTTTTAAATATTAAAAAGGCTTCTATTGATGAGTAGCCATTTTATAAGTTGAGTGGAATGAGATTCCTGCATGTTAGTGTATAGTGTATATCTACATTCTCTGAACTGTTTCAAGAACTTTCTAAATTTGGTGCTAAAGGACTCTGAAATTGAGGTACCAAGGGCTGGTTTCTGTTTACATTCCAAGATCTTGCAATCAGTATTTGTTGATCGATCGTGATAATCATTTTCCTTGTTTAGGGCAAATAGGAAAGGTTTAGTCCACCCATGGCTGTATATCAATGTAGTCACTTGCAAGCTTTATGAGCTGACTCTAGTAATATATGTGTCCAAATTGTTTTTCTCTAAACTTCCTGAGCTCGAGTGAAGTTCGGGAATTCTGCGAGCTCAGCTCGAACCTAGATTTCATGTTCAGTAGCTGACAAAACTTGGAAACTCTTAGTTATTTTAATTCAACTGTTTCAGTTTTAAATGTATCTCAATTATAAATATATTATCAGCTCTGTTATCTTTCTCCAAATGTGTAGCCTCATCACAATCCTCACTACCCTATTCTTCTTCCCGTAAAGCTTCAACTCAGTATCTCTATGGAATCTCCTCAAAGTTTTTAACTGCTCTTAAACCAGCACATTTTCCATCGTTAATGGCTTTTAAATAATCCATTCTTAGTTTGCAAACACGATGTCAAGAATATGATGGGCGTAAGGAATATAAGATTGATGAAGCGAATTCTAATACTATCATCTGTAACAAAAAAATGGGCTGCTTGGCATTTCCATCCACTCTCATGAAGGTTATGGACCTAGGGAGAGAAGATGTCTCATAATCTCTAGATTGCAACAAAGCCGTAGTTAATCTTAGAAACTACTTGTAGCACACTAGAAATGTGGTTCAAAGAGCATTAATTGATAGTAGGAGTTTGGAAATCTTGAAAACATGAATAGACTTGAGCTACTTCATCTCATGTACTCATTTGATATTGGTCTCCGCTCTTATGCTTGTTCGTACTTGGCCTCCATTCTTGTACTTCTTTACTCTCCACCTATAGTCTTGTACCTGTTTGAAAATTCTGTCATAAACGGGTAGGGAACTACCTAGCTCTCTGCCTATGCAAAGCATTGCTTAATGTACCAGAAAGAGGACATGGCCAGAGGGTAGGAGCCTGCATGGTGGGTGTATGCATATGTGGGTTGGCAGTGGGGGAATCGCCTAAATAGATATAATTTTCTGCCAATGAGTTGCTAACTCTGTGACTGAGATTGTTGCTGGAAGCTGAAAAACCCATGATTAGTTGAATCTTCATTCTTTTAGACTAGAGGATAGTACAGAAGTTATAAACCAAGTAGGGTATGGTGTGAGAGATTTGGGTTGGTGGTAAAGGTGGTGCTTCCGGCGGTGGAATTTCACAAGAGGTGGCGACTATGTGGACATGATATTGCATGGAGTGGGTGTTTTTTCTTTTCTTCTTTCCTTCTTTTTACCAATACTATTATTACATTAGACTAATAGCCATTGTTAATGTAGATCAACACATTGGTGGAATTCGAACCTACGAACTTATGGTCATAGAGAGTCGGCATCGCCACTTTTTGTTTCGAAGATATGAATTTATAAGATTAAGCAAGATACAAGGAGTTTAGAAGGTCTTGTAATAAGTGTAAGGACATTTTGTAATTTTACTTAACCGGGTCGGGTTCATAAGTGGGCTGGGTCGATTCATGGGCCTGAGTAAAAACTTGGACCTTGGTGATATAAGGGCTTTCTAGTGGGGATTGGGTTTGGGCCTTCCAAATTAATTGGTCATGGGCCACATACATTTACAAGCATCTATACCTTTATATAATTGAAAAACACCCTTTTAGTATCTTCAATTATTTGGTCTGTAAATTTATATTAATTTTTTTTATTAAACCCCATTTTTCTCTTTCTTTCCCTTATCGACTTCCCATTTTCTCTGTTCTCAACTTTCATATCCCTATTTTTTTTTATAAAAAAAAATCCACATTTCTTTTTCTTCTCTAATTTTTTCAATAAATTTTCATGACTTTCTTATAATTTAAGTATATTTTATTTAATTAATTAATATATATTTTTATACCCCAATTATCAGTTGAAATGAAAATCATTCAAACCGACAAAAGCAGAGAATAATAGCAAGGGCGCTTATAAAACAATTATCATATGGGCTTGGAATTTGAAAAACAAAGAGAGGCCAATTAGTGCAGCGATGAAGGCCCATCATTCACTCTAATTCCTCTCCATTGCTTTTTGCACTCTATCGTTACCATCATTCAATATACGGCAATACGCTCCAAAAAGGCCGTTTTTATCGAGAAAAATATAAGCAATCCTTTTATGATATCGTAAAATAGTAAATTATCCCCTTATAGAAAATTAAATAGTGATTTATCTTCTTATATTTTTTAAAATACAACAATTTACCCCATATAATTTTTAAAATGAAATAATTTATAGGAAAATAAATTATTATAATATTTGTATTGAGGGTAATATGCTCATTTTCAATATCACAGGAGGATAAATTACTATTCATCTGTTTTTTCATCATATAACTGATTCAATTTTGATCGAACCAAATTCTTACTATAATTTCCCCACATATACCCTACCTTCATTATAGTTTCAAAACAAGGGGTTAACAGTGCCAATTTAAAAAAAAAAAAAAGAAAAAGAAAAAGAGGAGAAGATGAATCCTTAATTTATTGATGACATGGATATCTGTGATGTTAAATGACCCATAGTAGATGGCACCATGCATCTGCCATACAACAGCATCATAAAGCCATGCAAAGGAGCAACTAATTCTCGGTTTGATTGCACCTTAATTCACAATGTGGGTTTTTTGTATCTCTCCAAATATGTTCCAAGTACACTATAAATATTTTTAGATGAATGAAAACTTGGCCAAAGGATGGGAGGGCACGATTTTATCTTTATGCAGGACGAGTACAGATTATTAAATCTATTCTTATTGCCTTTAGTATCTATTGGGCATTCGCTTTTATTCTACCCAAAGGCATCATTCCAGAGATAGAAAAATGATTGAGGATATTCTTATGAAAGGGATCATCTGCTCGAGAGTATGCAAATGTGGCATAGGATTGTGTATGTCGTCTTATTGATGAAGGTGGTCAAGGGATTCAAGATATTGTTACTCTTAACAGTGCAATTATGGGACTCAAATTGTGGCAGATTATTTGCGGCAACCGAGCTTCTATTTGGGTTGATTGGATCTATCATACACGCCTGAGAAAGGTTACTATCTAGACGGCCCCTGAGCGAGGGGGTTCTTGGGGTTGGAAGAAACTCCTTCGCTTACGGCCACTTCTCCGGCCTTTTGTTCATTATTTCATAGGGGATGGAACTATTTTTTCGTTATGGCACGATCCTTGACATGATCTTGGTCCACTCACCGAGTAGTTCCCGCAAGGCCCTCGACTTACAAACACTAAGGAGACGGACAAGGTTGCGGTTTTCCTTCTAGATGGGCAATAGTGTTGGCCCTCTATCACTGACACTCACTCCCTACAGCTCTTGCATTCCCTTCCACCCATCCATGGAGGGGCTGATCGTATCCTTTGGCGGTCAAGAGATACACAACTAACAGTTACTATGATGATTCGTTCACTACGGGGTGAAGGGCTCAAGATAGGTTTGTTTTCACTATTGTTGGACCGCTTCAAAACCCCTAACATGCTTTTGTGTTATGGCTGGCGATCCTTGGTAGACTCTCTACTATGGATAATCCTTGGTTGGTCATCTTAATAATTTCTGATTACTTTGTTTTGATAGTGCTGATGAGACCCACGATCATCTTTTTTTTCACTATACTTATTCGCGTGGCTGTTTGAGGGTGATTCGACGCACACTTCAGTTCGATTGGCCAAATCGAGCTTGGGCTACAAACGTCTTATGGGCTGCTTGCAGATGGAGAGGCAAACACTATGTTTCTACGGCCTACCGCGCTCTTTTGACCTCGTGCGTGTACAATATCTGACGTGAGTGCAACATTAGGCTATTTGATGGAGTACTCAGAGATACACGCACTGTGGGGGCTGATGGTTCGAGATGTGCAGCAGAGGATTCTTAGTGTAAAACTACCTACTGCTATTAGCACTTGTGCGCTTTACCGCTTATGGCAAATTCCTTGGCCTGTCGAGGAAACCGTTTAAATTAAGCAAGTTGTATTGTATTATTGTGCATTTTTTTTTAACTTAATGAAAATTACCTTTACTGAAAATTAATTGATCTACTTTTGGTTGATTATAGAATGTGCTCGTCTGGAGAACAAGCCCGCATCACAAAGCACATCTAGGCTGTGTCTAATATATCTTTTTTCTTTTATAAAATTAAATACATAATAATAAAATAACCCTTGCAAATTAAGTCAAGTGCCGATCAAATGACTATTTTTTGGCCACATTTTCTGTCGAGAAATGGTGAGAAACTTATCTGAAACAAAAACTAAAATTTTGGAATACAAACATTAAGAAATGAGTAATAGTAAATACAAACTTAAGAGACCAACTACATTATTTAACCTTTATATAACAACTTCTTATTTATTATGAAAAAGAGTATTTATGTAAGGATACAAATGTTTTTCATAATAAGAATAAACACCAAAGAGATTCTCAATCTTATATATTTAATATAATCATAAATTGCACTTACTAGTATTATTTAACTCTAGTATATTATAGAAAAATAAAAGTACTTGAAAGTACATTATATAAATAATTATCTAATACTAATATTAAAATAAAATCAATTAGTTAATAATTACTCATACTAAATTTTTTAAAATTTAATAACATTGACAAATCTAACTTAAAATTTAAAGTTTAGATTAGTATTTAATTTTATATATTATTCAGATGCTATTTCATTTTAAATTTTACTGTGCCTTCGTAAATTAAAATTGTCATAAAGTATTTAAAAGTTTGTTCCAAGAAATCAATCGCTTAGAAATATTATTTGTCTATTTATTTTTTAATTTAATATATATTTATCTAAGTAGTTTAGAGGTATTAGGATTTTAAATAGTCTTTTTTCATATAGAATCTTATTCTTTTATAACTAATTCTAGCTTATTTTTAAAAAAGACTACTTAATTATTTAAATTTTATTATGTCCTAGTAAATTATTTTTTCCTTAAAGTATTTAAAAATCTCTTCTAACAAATTAATTGCGTAGAAATATTACATGCTTATTTATTTTCTTTAACTTAATATATTTATACTTGTCTAAGTAGTTTAGAGATTGTAGGATTATTAAATAGTCTATATTCTTTAAATAAAATTTTATTCTTTTATAATTAATTCTTATTTATTATTAAAAAAATATTTAAATAAGAATGTAAGTGTCTTTTACACTGATATATATAATATAAATTTGGATAGAGCAATGATATTTAAGATTTCCACAACCTTACTTTCATCATCCCACATGCTAAGTCATGGGCCATAGGACAATGATGCTTAATGATTAAATGTACATATTTATATTCAAAGTAAATTGGATTAAAAAAGTACAAGGCTTTGTTGTCTTGGGGAATATTAGAAGAATATTGAAATACTAGTGCTATGATTGGGGATTCATTATAGCTACATCACATTGTTCATGTTCACCTACTATATTCCTATAATGTCCCTATAAAAATTCGGGCGCGGATCAGATTTGATCGAATCATATCAGTTACATAATAAATGTAGTATGCTCGTTATGTAACAGTCAGTCTATTTAAACTGCAACAATCATATTACAGATGCAATTGGTTCAAATTTGATCATTCTGATACAGAATTTTACCGAAAAGAAGCTAATGACATAATTCCATACTTGCATCTTTTTTTTTTTCCATTTTTCGATTTTCAAATCAATTTTTAATTTTTTTCTTTTTTGGAAAAATAAGAATTGGGAGGTAATTTAGTTCCTATATGCATGTTTACTTGAGTTTTGAAGGTGCAACTTATTATAAAATGGAAAATATGAATTTTTATCACGATTAATTATTATGATTAAAAATAAAAAATTATGATTAATAATAATTTCCGTCTTTGTTTCAGTAACTGCAATCAAATATTAATCACAACTAAAATCATGAGTGCTGTAGTTCGTAGCTAAGAATCACAGCCAATGTGTTCTGGTTGTAGCTAAGAATTAAAATGAATTTTCTGCCAGAACTAAGATCATGAAAAATATTAATTAACCAAGATTTAAACTTAAATTTTCATATTGATTTTTCTACTGTAATTGATAGTATTAATTTGTTGTGATTTTCTAATTGTATTATTTAAAATGTATAGAATAATCCATTTATTTTCGTAGTGCTACTTAACAACTCGACATTAAATAATGGAAAAAGTATTATTTTAGTCCGCTAAGTAGGCCTAATTTTAATTTTAATTCGATAACTATATCCATTTTTTTTTAGGTCCAGTAACTTATGGAATTGCTTACTTTTAGTCCTTTGGCAGATTTTCGAATAATTTTACCCCTATGCAACTTTTGAAAACCAGTTTTAGTCCATATGCACTCATAGGGGTAAAATTATTCGAAAATCTGCCAAAGGACTAAAAATAAGCAATTTCGTAAGTTACTGGACCTAAACAAAAATGAATATAGTTATCGAATTAAAATTAAAATTAGATATACTTAGCGGACTAAAATAATACTTTTCCCTTAAATAATTCTTAAAAATTACCACTCTTGTATTTGTATATTATTTTCTCAAAGTATGATTGAAATAATTAATTGGAGTGAAGATATTGTTTACATATATACGAGTTCAACATTGGGATTAAATTAGTTTTTTAAAGAAAATAGATCTTAATCTTTTTTATTTTTTACTAAAAGAAAAAGAGTTTTTTCAAACTCAGAAAAAATATTAACTACATATTATTATAATAAGAATACAATAAAATAATCCTTCATCGATACATTTTATAATTTTTGTATATGTAACGTCTATCTATTAAAGATAAAGGTTAACTACAATTAAAACTCGTTTAAAAATATGAAATTATATTTTTTGCACAAAGAAATTTTAAAACTTACCTCTCAAAAAATTTACTATTTTCGCTTGACCTCCTTTCGTTAGGATTTGGAAAAAAAATGCTAACATTAGCAAAAAAATATTACATATATTTCTAATTTTTATGCCTCATTTAACGTTCCCATGTAATAATTTTATACTTATAAGAGAAAAACATAATGATTTGATCTTTTTATATATATTGCATTTATTTATTTATAAATACAAAAATATACATGAGAACATTAAATGGGGGATATAATCGAAAAATTATGTAAATTCTTTTTTGCTTGCATTATTATTTTACGTTCAAACGCTAACGAGGGGTCAGATATAAAGTAAAAATGTAATTCTTAAAAAGTAAAATAAAAAAAAAGTGTAATTTTATATTTTTAGGAGATTAAATTTAATTAACTCTAAAAGCAATAAAGAATGTAATAAGATTCAATCAATTCCCTACTGATCTCACATGGCTACACGTGTCCACACACATGACGACAAAAACTAATAAGCAGAAAACAAGCGCATACGCTGAACCTGGCGTGACTCAAGAAACGGTGAAAGAATCCAAAATCTCAATAGAAACGCGACACCAAAACATAAAGGAAAATGCTGATCTAATCAACATATGATGTCTTAGCTCTATGGATGAGGTTAAAATATAATAAATATATGTCACATTATAAATTTGAATACTATCGGATGTGTGGGTATTTATTTTATTTTATATAATTTTATTATAATTTATTTCACAATTTTTTATTATATTGATGTATTAATCAAATTACTGTATTGCTTAATCTATTAAAATATTAATATATATATATATATACTATATAAAGATAAATATCATAATTTCACTTATAAATAACAGTTATTTACACTGCGACACTAATTTATAAAAAATATTCTTATGTATTTTCGACCACTCCTACTCAAAATTTTCTTTTCATCTACATAATTGATGCTATCTATCTATACTAATATGAAAATTTAACTCACATTTTTTTTTGTTTCCATAATATTTCTAAACTAATTTTATCTTATTTATTTATTTTAAATATAATGTAATGGTATATATATTGTATTTTTATTTATAATATATTTTAAAAAAAACTAAATTATTTATTATGTACGTACAGAGACAACGTGCAATAACAATTAATAAATATATATACATGAAGCGGAAATCACACTGGCAGACACGTGATACGTAATTTAAGGGAAGCAAAGGGACAAAGAGGCGCAAAGCGGGTTTAGGCTTCGGCCCCAGCGCTCGCCCACAATCAAGACATAAAGAAGAAAAGCAACTACTACAACTACTACTACGCCACATCAAAACATTCCCGTGCCCGTTCATGAAGCCGCTGCCCACCTTCTTCTCTTTTTGGTCTTTCTTTCTGTTAACATGTCTTTTCATATAATAATGCCATGCCCACTCACAATCATTCAAACTCATATTTGGACTATTGGTACATCGCCAAGAGTTTGAGTTAGATGTAGAACTGTGTATCAATCATACATTCGAAATGATTTATATTAAATAAATTTGAAAATAAGTATAATCAAAAGTTCGATGGAGTTGGAATGGTTTGTAAGATGATATTATCCGAACAGGTCAAAAGAATTTGGAATTGTTGATTTTGAAAACCTTAGTTCGTATCTAGATCTGGCCATACTTGGTCCGAGTTAGAAAGAATTTGCTTTTCCAACGTTGTCATAGTTAGTAGTTTTAGGAATAAAACTAATTAATTGTGGTAGATGTGATAAAGATAGTTGAGGAAGAAGATCATGATTTACAACCAAGATTAAAGAAGGTTTAACTAAAGAAAGCAGCCTGTTAAATACCCAAAATGCCCTTGGAAGGTTGGGCATAATGACCAAAATACCCTCCGTCCGTCATATTGCAACGCAGGTTGTGTAGATACACCTTCATTCTCCACTCAGTGCACTTTAGGTAGAAGAGAAGAAAGAAAGACACAGACACAGAATGATGTGCTCTGGGGTGTGTACCAATTATGGTGCTATAGGACAACTCGAGATTTCCTTGTAAACTGATTTTGTTACATAATTTTCATTTATGTTGTGGTGAGCAATTTGGTTTTGCAGCGTCTGAACACTCAATTTAACACAAGAAAGCACCTGGCATCATCACTAAACTAGGCTGGCCAAACCATGGGGGACTTACGACTTAGACATATTCATGTTGTTGCAGCTGAAGCGCGACAGCGTTGATAAAATTTCCGAGAACTGTGGACGCTTTGAAGGGCTATTGTTCCAGCATTTTATCATCAGTGATCGCAGGATCTGTGGGCAGGACTCGGGAATTTCAGGTCTGAGTCCACAGGCTGCGATCCCGACTGCAGCCTGCACCGGTGAATATGCAGAATAAGCAATCTCACCAGTCACCATCTCCCATATTATCATCCCAAAACTGTATGCATTGCTCATCCACGTCTCAGTGACGTTCTCTGGATCACCCGAAATGATCTGTTACGAGCCGGGAAGAGTTAGACAAGGCAAATGATTTTATTACATTGATCATCTAATACTCGGATTATAAGAAAAAAAAGAAAACAAACACAACACAGTTAACTTTAGCAAGCTGTTTATGAAATTTTTATGGGAGTCCATAATCAGTCATTATGCGTTGAACAGAAGCATTAAAATATAGTTAACAGAAGAACAATCATCATGGGAACGACACAAACGCCTGCCCACCAACTCCACCATATTCAGAACGACATGGAATTATTTCCTTCAGAAGAAACAAAGACTATAAATAAATGACATGAAGTTCTATGGCATAGGTTCATAGTTGAAATACCTGCCTGCATGTATAAAATCTTGAAAAAGGTAAATGAAGTTTCCAATTTTTCCTATTACATCTATCAACATAATTATAATAATAGTACAGAAAAAGTAAGCAATGCTTGGTATTATTTTGCTGGGAATGAAATTTGAATACCACAGAAATGAAACCAAGCAAAAGTCTTTTTGGGTTTTTTTCCAATCTTCCTAATCAATTACCCAAATAGATATATATATAAGTATATCAATTATTGTATATTATAATTTTCCAACCATTATATTAATACAGTAACATGTAATAGTATAAAAGTTTGATTTGACAATACTAAAGACAAAATCTTTCATAATATGATATCTACAGTAGAAAATGTTTCATCCAGAACCAAACGATTTTTTTTTTCCAAATTAAATCACATCAACTATTTCCAAAAAAAAAAAAAAACCATATTTTATCGTTCTCCACACACTCCCCAAGACCATGCTGCAATACTTCCCCCCATACCCCCCCTAATGCTCCAAACATAGCCAAGAAAGCACATTGTGTCAACACAAGCCATGATAACTATTTAACTCATCACTTTCTGCACATCATATGAAAGGCTATAGTTGATGCTAATACTTGAAACCATAAAAACCTATGACAAATCAAAGTAAACCTAAATTTCACCAAAAGAAGCAGCTAATAATTTCAGGAGAATTCACAGAATGTGTCAAAACAAGTCCAACTAGGATACCAAGAATATTATGCTGCTATATTTTAACATGGCTTGGAGATCCCAAAAATAAAGGGAGTCCAGTGTTTAGGAAATTGATCCAAACACCAATAATGTATACTGATGATCTTATCTTCACAATCCGAACCCCAACTGCACCCTCATGAGACTTGCAGTTGTTACAATTGCTTCAGCCTTCAAATATGAGCCGATTCAGCCCATTTCATCGGCAAGGCAGTAGGTTCAATTACTTGACCAGTTTCAATTAAAAATTACCAAGAAATTGAATTTAATGCAACTCAACATATATGCAACATGTTAATATTGATTCGCAAAGAGATGCACCATATAAGAGAACGTATGACAAACAGCTGCAGGGGTAATGAATCAGAGATAATACACAGAATCAAGAAGGGAACAAACCTCTGGAGCAAGCCACCTATAACCATCAGTTTCGTACTCCATAGCCTCACCAACACTCTTGCAAGCAGCAACTATTCCCATATCCCCCAAGCAAGCATTGCCGCGTTTATCTAATAAGATTCTCTGTGTATTTAAGTCCCTATAGGGAACTCCATGATCGTTCATGAACTTAATCCCCTCGGCAACATCCGTCACAATCCTCAATATTTCTTTTGTCTGAAGCTTCTTATTCTTCATTATCAATTCATGAACAGACCCTCCTTCCATTAACTTAGTCACAATACATAACCCGTGATTCTCGTCAACACAAACCCCATGAAACTGTAAGATATTTTTGTGCCCACATGTCATCAATTCCAACAAATCTTTCCTCAACTCAAACTCATAGGCATTTCCTTTATCACAACCCTTGAGCTTCTCAATCCCAACTCTTTTACCCTTATACACTCCCTTAAATGTGCTCGGTCCAATCTGATCTCCAATCTCAACAGCATCATAACTCAGCAGCCACTTCCCAATCTCATCTTTCCCCGAAATCACAGTTTGCCACTCATCCACAGAAACAACAATGGAATCATTGGGCAAAGGCACTTTAAGCTGAAGTTTTGAGTCCGAATTCTCTCCTCCATTTCTGTAGTTCTGGTCACCCCCACAATCCTCTTCGATATCTCCAAGATCCCTCCCTTTAGTGTTCTCCTCTTGGCATCCGCAGAGTCCAAACGGGAGCTTAATGGTATTATTTTTCGGCTTCTTTAAAGCCAATTTAAGTGCATTTTCGATCCGGGATTTGAACATTTTCTCCTGCCCTGACTGAACTAACAGCATAACAATTCCCAGAGTGAACCCCTTCTTCTCAAAGATCTGTAACTTTTTACAGCAAATCGAAGAACTATCGAGTGCCCCCGACATGGCTGGCCATGAAATAGCAGAATTACAAGCAAATGTAAGCTTAAACACAGAGCCATTGGCATTCACTTCTTCATCAGAGATTTCCTGAATCATTATCGCTGGCTGGTCCTCTACCGATGCTTGCTCTATCAACTTTATGTGCAAAAACACATCTTTCATCTCAAAACCCGCTTGCGCGTAGCTATAAATCAGAGAAAAAAAGAATCATTTCAACCGAATGTTCAAATACCACTTCGAGAAAGGAGAAATTGAACAAGAGGAAGAAAAACGGCAAAAAAAAAAATCATTTCACCTGAGTGGCAAAGAATCGTAATGTTTGCGAAGATTTGAGACCAATTTCTCCGGAAGTTGGCTGCCGGGGTACAACTGCGTCAAGCTCCGTACAACACTACCCCACACCTGTCTCCGGCAGCTCGACGGTGTGGACGCCGGAGGCTCACGAGCCGAGTCGAGGTTCAAAGTGTTCTTCAACGAGGCGATGGCCTCCGACACATTGCGGCTCAGCTTCTGGAACCGTTTCTGCAGGGCGGAGGACTCTCGAAGAGTGGCGGCGGAGGAAGATGAGGAGGATGAGGAAGATGCGGAGGAAGAGGAAGATGGGTTGTTCTCCGGGGGGCACTCGGATCTGTCCTGAGTTCGCATAAGCACTTGCTCCACCATGTCCTCGTCGGTACTTGCCCGGCTCGACCAGCACTCCAGAGCGGCAGCCATGGGTACTAGGGAGGGATTGAGGAAGAGCACCTTAATGCTACTAAAATAGGAGGAGAGAGTTTTGAAATGCTGCCATTGTCTCCGTCTGACATGAAACAGAATGGCGTCTATTGTATGTATTTATCACAGGAAAAAAGATTAAGAAATGTGTATATACATATAAAAAGGAAGTCTGAAATTCAGCAAAATGACTGTATTGAGAGGGTAAACGAACATGGGAAGGGGAGTTGGAATAGAACCACATCAATTCAACAAAATATAATTTAAATTTATCAATCAAGAATTTAAAATTATTCAAATTATTTAAAAAAATTGTTACGTATAATTTTTTATTTTATTTAGACTATTGATACATTGAAATATAGAGTGTTCACAATTCCATTAAATCAATCAAAATTGAATCACATCGAATTTTGATTCTTTAATGTTTTTTTAAGAAAAAGTCTTATTTTATTTTCTTTTCTTTTGGTGACCGAATCAAACCGAAAAAATTGAATTTTTTATATATACTTTAATTCTATTAATTATTATATACTATATTTATATTTAAATTGTATAAATAAATATATATATATATATAACTAAATGGAGTCATAATTGAGAGAGTACTTGAATTGACTTGACTTGAAAATATTTAAGAACTGAGAACCCTCTCTCTCTCTCTCGATACAACGTCAGAAAGCCAGAAAAGAAAAAATTACAAAATTCTCTCCACAACTCCATCACACCTTTGCAGTTTTGCTCCGATTCCATTAACAAGTGAATTTTCTTTTATGTAAATTTCTTTTATAGTTTGTAGAAGAAATTGAATGCTTTCAAAGTAATTGTTGAAATGCTTGATTCAATTTCTGTACAGATATTTTTGGACAATATTGAAAAAATACTAATTTTCTTTTATTTTTTTAAAATAAATCATTTTTTCAGTTTTTAAACCAAAAAAAAAATCGCTTAGAATCGAAAATTAACTGAGGCTTTTTGATTCAGTTTTGATTTATGATTTCGAGGGGTCGGTTAATTGAACTGAACACCCCTATTGAGACACATCATACTAAAAGATTTTTAGGAAACTCCTAGTCATCTGGTTGCAATCGGACGGTTAACTAAATAGGTAACATATTTCTAAATTTTCAGGAAGATTAGCCAAGATTTGGTCAAAGAGTCATATCTCAGTGAATATGAGTCAAATTCATGAACAAATTCTTCAGTTGGATGGCTAACGATATTTCAAATAACTTATGACTCTCCATAACTACTTTTTGAATCTTGCTTCACGAGCACTTATAGATAGACTTTTGGTGTTGTCATTTTGGTAACATTTATTCTCAAACTCAAACTTTTAATCTCTTTCAATTCTGAAACTATCTCAAGCTCACATTTTGCAGTCCTCACGAATAACCTATCATTGAATATGTCCTCACGTTATCACCATTTTCAATCATTATTCTCGTATTATCTTGAGTTTTTCCTTTATTTCTTCAATAACCTATTACTGACTTAAGTATCAGAATCCTAATATCTATTTTGCAGATTAATCCCCAATTAATTTTAAACTTTTTGTGAAGATCCTTCGATCGTTATAGTGCAGTTGAAACCTAACACGTATTATTAACGTTGTCTACGAGAACAACTTGAGCTTTCAGACAATGGAGGTGACAATGAATCTTTTAAGGGAAACACCTCCCTCCACTATTCCACCTCCAGAGCAAGCACTAGGGAGACTCGATGCCCTCGTTCCCGCTTTCAACCCACTAGCTCTCCCTGCTACTGCCGACCCGTTCTTTTGTGAGCAACTCCGACAGCTCATCATGGATACCATTATTCAATGCTCCGAGGCTGTCAAACCAATGGAGCAAGACAATCCTCTCAGCAAGAAAAGAAAGGAACAAGGGCGATCAAAGAACTAGAGAGTATGTTTTTGTTGGTCACTAGCAGAGCGGTCGTGTACCTGCTCGAGCTTACGAACAAGGAGATGGTTCCCCGTGGACCTTTCGAGAGCTAGCACTCTCTCATGAAAAAAATGATTGAATTCCTTGAGTGTGGTATTCCTTCCATCATTAACATCATGGTAGAGGAGCTCCTTGATCACTTTAGGGCGCCCTCGCACCTGCTCCCTGGAAATGGCACCATCAACCTTGCTGAACACATCCGTAAGTTTGTAAACCAATAACGCAGCACAAGTACACCAATGGTATTAAATATTACGTATTTTTTACTGCGCTAAATGATTCCATGCAACCATGGTTCAACCAATTTCCAACTAGATCAATAAGATCTTTTTTAGAGTTTAGCTTTCTTTTCTTATATCAGTTTGCTAGTAGCTAGAAGTGCCGAAGATTGGCCTTCAGCCTTTTCAGAGTGAAGTAGGAAGAGAATGAGACATTGAGGGTATATATTGAACATTTAACAAGGCCATACTAGAAGTCCCGGTTACACACTCTGAGGTAATGATTATTGTCACGAGTTTTGGATTGGAGAGATCCACTATTTCTTTGATAATAATAGGTTTGGTATAACTCAAGAGAGTATATCGAATTAACTTGGGAAGAACTTCAGTATATGAAAACACTTGCTTGTTAGATTAATGTCTTAAATTTTGCATTCATTGAATCAATTAGGTGGACCTATAGTCTTAGCATCTTTATCATTTCTAAATCTTTTTCAACATGTTTTTCTGTTCATTTTAACCACTAATCTTTTTCGTAGTTATAATCCATCACTTGATTCTCGATCATCCAAATAATCGCAGATTAGTTATAGTTTCGATAATTATTTCATTTAAATCCTTGTGGGGTCAATGCTTATTATACTACTTGATAGCTAGTGCACTTGCTAGCGATACATACATATTTTAGCAATCAATACATGCAAATACATACATATTTTCAAAATACAAATGCATAAACTTTAGAAAAATACAAAAAAAAAAATTAGAAAATTGCATGAAAATACTCAAAGAATTGCATACATTTTTTAGAAATTTGCATACATATTTTAGAAAAATGGCATAAAAATTTTATAAAAATACATACATACTTTTCAGAAAATTGCTATTAACATACAACATACATATATTTTAACCCTAACAATTAACAAAATAAAACCAACAAATAACTATATCATCCTTATCATCATCATCATCAACAACAACAACAACATTACAAGTCCAAGAATTCATAATTAATAAAAAAATATTCAATAAATATTATGGGATAATTATATTTACCCCTAACCTATGGGCTATTTATACAAACCATCCCTACTTTTGTATAATTATAGAAACTACCCCTAACAGCAAAAAAATACGATATTTACTGAACGATATTTTAAATCAGTATTAAATATATGATAAAAAAAAAACTCCAGATTAACCATGAATAGTTTACCCAAACTGATTAGCTTTTATGATAAGTAAACAACTCCATGTTTATTTTATGGTATTAGTCAATTTTGGAAGTTCATTGATGATTTTACCCCTGGATCAAATTCTTGACATATTTGATTGTTGACAGGTTATTTTCTTAAGTTTTGAATATCTTTTTTCTGTAATTCTTCATCTTTATTCTTTTTTATTATCAGTATAATTTTCACTAATTATTGAACTAATTAATATAAAAACAAAATGGCATCTTATTCAATCAATTGTTTCTTATATATGCTGAATCAAATTGGGATCAATTTTGTTTTTTCCCATTAAGAATTTCTAATTATTTATACTTCATAATTCCAAATCCTTTTTTCTTTACTTTATGATTAACACAAAATTGTATCTTTCTAATGAACACCCACCTGAAGATGCAAGAAGAAGAATGGTGCAGTAAGTCTGAAGTTATTGCGGAAGATATTAAATAGAGGATTATCAGTGTTAATTTATCTCGTTCTGTTAGTTCATGTGTGTTATATAGATTATAGCGTATCCCTTGGCCTGTCGAGGCAGAAACCATCAGTTGAGCACTGTTGTACTGTACGATCTTGTTTTATTAATGAAACTTACATTTACCAAAAAAAAAAAAAGTCTCAAGTTGACTTCTTTATTTAGCCCAATTCAGAGAAGTAAACTAGGCTTTAGAACATGAGAATCATGTCCAACAACTTCATAGATTTTCTCAAACCTTTTCATATAATTAGGAGACTAGATTGGACAAGGATATCCAACATGTCTTTTTTTCTTTTACACTTTTCACATTTTGAGCACTCTCATATTTTTTTCTCTATATTCTTTTCACTCCCCTACTAGTTTTTTTTCAAGCATTTTCAATATACTTTTGCTTAAATCATAACTAAAATAATTATTAATTTAAATATTAGAGTGCTAAAATATATTTGTAAGTTAGATCTTCAGTTAAGATCACCAGCAAGATCTTTTGACATTTTATAGTGTTGTTGGACTCCAATGAGAATCGATATATATAATACACATTAAAGTTATCTTAGAAATTTATACCATTAATATTTAAAATTTTATGAACGTAAAAAGTTGATTAGATCCTTTACTTTTCATTTATTCAACAAAAATTTGATAACTATTAAAAATAAAAATATTTTATAATAAGTAAGGCATAACGGGCAATTCACTGAAAATTTTTCATAGCCAAAAGGCGAGTAACAGAAAGGGGCATGTGCACCCTATTTTGAAAATTTTGGGGGTCATTTGAAAATAAAATTAATTGATGGGGATTTTATGCAAATTTAGCAAACTACAGGGGGTATGGTGCAATTTATCCCTAATTAAATAGTAAATATTCAGTAGTATTAAAGATAAGGACGCCGTAGCGGTAGTTGAACTCATGGAATATATGAACTGTCCAATTTTCCAAAAGATTGCCTTATAAACCACTGAATCATGTAAATTGGGGCGCTTCAGGTGCCAGTACATGTTCATCTTCACGTCGCTTTCTTTTCACTCCATCACACAGAATTTTGCTTAGAATTCATCACATAGTTTTTCTCCTCTTCTTTCTTTAGGGCCGATTGCTTTGAATCTTTTTTGCCCCCGATTAACTCTTTCACTTCCTCTTGCCTTCTGTCCATGGTCTGGCCAAATGATTATTGTTTGGCCTGAATTATCCATAGCAAGAACGGGGGAGGAATCCAGTAATCTTGCAGAGAGCAGTTTTTTGGTGTTCCCAGAAATTTCTTTGGTTGTCAAGCGTGGTTTCGCTCCTTTTGAGTCAACCTTGATAGAGAAATGGCGTCTATTGGTGGAGTTGCCGCCATCAGCAACTTGGGTTTGGCGTACTGTTCGTCTTCAAAACAGTGCGTTTTTGTTGCAACCCATCAGGCGAACATGCTCAAGATTCAATCTTATGCAAGAATTTCAATGGGTGAGTGCCCAGGTTCTGTAATCAAGAAAAGGAGCAAGATTCATGGTTTTCGGATACTTAAATCAGTTCAATTGGATGTGTTTATCACCAGTGATGATGAGGATGAAATGAGTGAAGGGTTTTTCGAGGCAATTGAGGAGCTGGAGCGAATGGCTCGGGAACCTTCTGATGTGTTGGAGGAAATGAACGATAAATTGTCAGCCCGTGAGTTGCAGTTGATGTTGGTTTACTTTGCACAGGAAGGGAGGGATTCGTGGTGCGCTTTAGAGGTGTTTGAGTGGCTGAAGAAGGAGAATAGGGTAGATAAGGAGACGATGGAATTGATGGTGTCGATAATGTGCACGTGGGTTAAGAAGTTGATTGAGGCGAAGAATAACGTGGCGGATGTGGTTGATCTTTTGGTGGACATGGACTGTGTTGGTTTAAAGACAAGCTTTAGTATGATTGAGAAGGTGATTTCACTGTATTGGGAGGCAGGGGATAAAGATGGGACGATATCATTTGTCGAAGAGGTGTTGAGGAGAGAGATATCGAGTCAGGACGGAGATAAGGAGGGGAATAAGGGTGGACCAGCAGGATATCTTGCATGGAAAATGATGGTAATTGTCAATCTCTCAATAGTTTTTTTCATGTTTATGGTTTTAGAGGGTAAGAGGGAAACAAGAAAAAGTCGAAACACACTGTAGCTGTAGGAGGTACCGCAAGTTGTTGTAGCTATGCTGTCTATTGAACCTTGTTTTGCATTGGACTGAAAGAACTAGCATGTTTCTTCTTTAGCCACGAGGTGTTGCTTGTCTCAATAAACCGTACCCTCTTTTTAAGACAAATTAACAATCCATCATATGCAAGGTGATTGTTTCTTCATCCAAATACATGAATTCAGGTTATTGTGGTGATCCTGGTTCTTCTTATTCACAGCTCACAACCTGCAGCCGGTTCATTTAAGTTCTACTTTTTCTGTGCTTGTCTTACTTTATCTTCCTAGCTATTACGGAAATTCGGCAACTTATCACCGTGTCATTCCTAAAATTGGAATTTTAAAGCCTGAAACATAGATATAATTGTCTCGCTAGAATATGTTTTACTCAAATTATACCAGTCTTCTTATCATGTTATATGTGAAAGTTTCCTTCTTTATTTCTTCCTTCCTTTTCTTACTTTCTTCCAAGCAAAGTGGTGAGTGCGTCTCTTTCCTTAGTTTGTAGCATTAGAAGAAGTTGATCCCTCCCTTGTATATATCGTTATCCTACACATTATTTGGGTAGCTTATGACCAGGATATCTTGTGAGTGGAAAAATCCTGTCTTGCCTTCCTATCTGATCATCCTATGTTGCTCAAAATCTCTAAATAAAGATTATAGTTTGATGCGGATTTAGAAGTTGGATAGGTATCAAAATTTAAGATGGGATACTATGTAGTGGAAATACACACACTATAATGGATGATGTACTACTATAGAATTTCTGGATCCCTGTACATTTGAAGCAAATTATGACAGAAAAGTTGGAACACCGCTATAAGCACTCGAGAATCTTTTATGGGGTTTGGATTTCATTCAGTTCCATTGAACTTTCACAATGCTAAGCGGGTTTATTTGTTCTAGGTACTGGAATTGTCTCTTGCTTCGTGAACGAAATGGGAATTTCCTATTATTTGTTAAATGATGACGATGATGTTGGACATCTAATGATCTGGTTTCATGATAGAAAATCGAAGAATGGAGTTGGCAATATATATACAATATTTCTGAAGCTGAAATTTTACTTATGTTGAACCAAAGTAGTTAAAGGGGCGTTATGGTGCATGCCATGGCACAAGCCTCTCGCCATTCTTGGTCTGTGGCACAGGGGTAGGGCTTCGCCTAGGCGCCGCCATGGCCCCCCTCTCCGTGCCCTTACGCGCCATTGGGCTGTTGCCCAGGTGCAGGCGAGGCTCACCTTTGTGAGCCCAGGCCTTTTTATGAAAAAATAAATAATAATAAAATAAGGGAGTCCAACATCAGCAAGCCTCCCGCGAATGAAAATCCAAATCCCTTCTTTGCGACGTTCCTTGTTCTCTTCCCTGGTTTCCAATCTTTGTTCTTTTATTATTTTGTCTTTTCTTACGTTGCTTTTCTTCAGCTTTCACAATTCACATACTCTGTTTATTTTCTTTTCTTATCTTTGTGCTATGTAACTATGTTTAATTAAGTATAATTAGAGTTCTCACTTTTCATATGTTTATAATTTGTTTGATGATTACTGAAATGTTATGTATGCATTAATTTAATAAAAAATCATATGTAGAATTAAAGAATATAGATTAAAACTTTGATGATATTGATGAAGATGGGGCTTAGCATAGATCTCAAGAACATGGAGATGATGGAGAGGAAAGTCAAGATTACCTAGTAGAATCGGATGATTAGATTTTAGGTTTATTTGGTTTTTGATATGCTATTTAGGATTTATTTGAAACTTTGGCTCTTTTTATCGTTTAGGCTTTAACATTAGTGTTTTTTAATTATATAAAGTTTTTTTTTATGTTGAATTTGTTATTTAATATGTCTTATTTAACTTAGTTGACATTGTTCTCATTGAAAAAATACTAACTATATAAATATATAAATTTTTTTGTTCATTTGTGCCGTCCTTTTGAAAAGGCAAGAGCCGTGGCTCTAGGAGCCATTGGCGCCATGGTGTGCTGCATGCCATTAACTACTATGTGTCGAACCATTGGGGGCTGAATTTGAGGTCGAAGGGATTCGAAACCTTATAACTTGGACTCTGACCTTTAACTTTTGTGAACCAGACTACCAGGCTGTTTGGGCATACTATTTAGTTTGGAAATTTATAATGGATTCATTTAGGAGAAGAAAGATCTATGGTGCTAAAAGTTTTCTAGAAAGAACAGCAATGGAGGTAGTAGTGGAAGCAGATGAAAGAGGAGAAATTTGAGGAGGTGAAAGGTGCAAGCAACTTTAGAAGGTTAAGTTAACAGGTTATAGGAAAACTTTTGTATTAATTAGCTCTATTGAAATTATATGACATAAGTGTTTCTACACTTGTAACTTGTAAGACTTTCCAGTAGAGAAATAAAGGGAGTTTGTGGTATCTATTCTGTTAGTTAAATACCAATACTTGGGATACAGGGAAAGACATTAGGAAAAGGGAAACAAATGAAAACTAAGATTGTAGCAGATGGGACTAAGATTGTATGTCGAAGTTGCACACCGAGGAAGATAATTGTGAATTATGAATTTTATTAATGCTACGAGTGACTTGCTTCAATGATACTTAGATTTAGCGATTAGATTGTCACCAGAAATTGGCAACCAACATGCTCTTACTCATATCATGAAGCTCACTATATGTTATAATATAACTAATTTAATGTAAAAGATGTGTAATTGTGCCAATAAATGTATCCAAAGTTTCCTTACAATTTCCAACTGTTTATGTAAACTTCTAAAGCTTTTATTGATCAGAATCAAAACTTTGGATATCCTTGAAAATTCTGTTAGAATATACCTGAACAGCTCCCGGATCTATGTCAATACCGAAATTTAAACACTGGGAGCGCCAAACTCAGCCTACCTAATATGGTTTATGCAAATCAATGTTGGAGGAAGATAAAATGGCGAAAGATTGGGAAAGAATTTATATAATTCATTAACATGACACTCTCACAGCAGGTTTTGTGTTACCAATAACTATCTGATCCTATTATGAATTGTATGTTCCTTTCTTTCATTTTTGTCACTTTTTCAGCATGACTAATAGGTTTAGATATGTAGATGACTCATTATTTAGCTTGTCCACATAATTATAGATTTTACCTTTTCAGTATGATATATTGGTCTCGAGGTACATCAAGCTCTTGAAATTTTTACGGCATGCATCATTTGTATTCTGATACACACTGTTCGAGGATGTTCGAGAGGAAAGAATATAATATGGTGGCAAATTGATTTTGCTGTTTTGTTGCTAAGGTGAGGAAAATGAGAGAAAAGTGTATTTGGGCTTCCGTTCTCTTCCAACACATTCGTCACCTCCCTTCTCATTCATTTTCTTATCTTTCCCTTAGACAAACAAACAAGTTTGAAACTGTCTTTCTTTGATTTTCCTTTCCTCTCTCC
>NC_026150.1:7109172-7117404 GCF_000512975.1 Sesamum indicum
AGAAAGGGGTGTGTGAGAGAGAGAGAGTACTGTGCTTTTCCTGTGACTGAATGACTGTAACGCTACTTGACAGGTCTGTACTGGCTTATCTTCCATCATTACATCAGTTTTACCCTCTTTCTATTAAGAGTGCCCTTTTGCAAGTGGATGGATGGGTGCAATTCTCAGATTCTTTGCTGCGTGTCTCTGGTCTTATTTTCACAGTTATGACTTTGTTTTTTCCAGGAGGAAGGAAGCTACAGAGATGCCGCCAAGTTAGTGATTCACCTTAGAGAATGTGGCTTGAAGCCAGAGGTATACAGCTATTTAATTGCAATGACAGCAGTAGTCAAAGAGCTTAACGAATTTGCAAAAGCACTACGCAAGCTAAAAGGCTACACCAAGGCTGGTTTGGTTGCTGAATTGGACGCGGCGAACGTCGGGCTCGTAGAAAACTACCAAGAAGATCTTCTGGCTGATGGGCTGCGCTTGTCTAAATGGGTTATTGAAGAGGGAGGCCCGTCTCTTAATGGAGTGATTCACGAGAGACTCCTGGCTATGTACGTCTGTGCCGGGCGTGGAAGTGAGGCTGAACAACAGTTGTGGGAAATGAAGCTAGTCGGCAAGGAGGCTGACGCAGACCTATACGACATTGTTTTAGCTATGTGTGCTTCTCAAAAGGAGGCCAATTCAATCGGGCGGCTGCTTACTCGGATGGAGGTCACCGGTTCATTGCGGAGAAAGAAAACATTGTCGTGGTTGTTGAGAGGGTACATTAAAGGTGGTCATTTCAAGAACGCCGCGGAGACTGTCATTAAGATGCTTGATTTGGGACTGTATCCCGAGTTCCTAGACAGAGCTGCCGTGCTGCAGGGGCTGAGTCGACGAATTCAACAACCGGGAAATGTTGATACCTACATCACACTTTGCAAACGCCTTTCTGATGCCAATTTGATCGGGCCGTCTCTTGTTTATCTGCATTTGAGAAAGCACAAACTTTGGGTTATCAAAATGCTTTGAGTTGGTTAGTGATTATGAACAAAACCTGCTTCTAAATAATTGTAACTGCTGTTGATGTTGTGTAGATATATATGTACAGATGCAATGGTTTAGAACAATGTGTTGTGTATATAATAAAAGAATACTGCATATGCTGTAAATGTAGGAATTGGGTGCTAAGGGACACTCTTCATTGGCTTTTCTGATGTATGTTGCTGTTTATATTCATTTCATGTGTACTAATAAAATATACCACTGCTTTCTCCTTTTTCTGAATATTAAATTTCTGGAAGCTTCAGTTTCCACCTTACTTTTTAATTATTTTTTATTATATAAACAAAGAAAATTATAAAAATATATTTAAAATAATAGATATAATACGACTTCACATTTATTTTGAATCACGCGACTTCAATTATAGCTGAAGCCTTGACAAGTGAAGGATGTCAGCCTTGATTTTTTTTTATAAATATTATATATTATTATTATTATTAGTAGTATATATGTATTATAATTATTTAAATATTTTTTTAATTATAATCAATGTTAAATTGAATCAACCAAAATTTTTTGTATATTATTATACATATTATATATAATAACTTATCTCAATATCCAAATTAATAATTCAATTCAACAAAACATTAATATGAATAATGAAAATTGAATTACAACAACTTATATAAAGTGAAATAAAAATTTAACTATATTATAATATTCGTATTCATTGTAATATTTGTAACAATTGATTGTAAATAATATTCATATTATATGTTATGATTATTTGATATAAATTTTTCTGTTATTTTAATTATAATCAATGTTAAAAACTTATTTGTTGCATTCATCATAATATTTGTAACAATTACAATTTTTTTAATTAACAAAATTTTAATATTGATTATAATTAAAAAATATATAAATTTATAATCAAATAATTATAATAATAATATATAATATTTAAAATGAAAAAATAAATACATTAATATAACAACCATAATTAACTCACATCAATGTATCAGTATGGGTCATAGATCATAAAATAATATTTGTATTTTATTATAATATCAATAACAATTAATTATAATTTTTTTAAATTTAATGGATTGTTAATATTAATTCTAATAAAAAATATTTAAATAATATATAATATTTAAATAAGATTAAATATAATTATTTTAAAACAATAATATTCTAAACTTTGAGTTGATACGCGTCAGCTGCAACCTCAATTGAGGCTGGTGGTCAGCCATTCGGAAACCCTTTTAGTTTCTTTTTTTAAAAAATATATTTCATGTAAAATTATTGGAGTCACGGATTATTAACAAAAATAAATTATATTATATGTATTGTTTTAGTTAAATTTTTATTATTTTCTTTTTTTATAATAAAAAATAATTACCCCACAAAAAGTCCCCCTATGGTTCTCGACCATTGTGGAAATCAACTGCATTGTTTCTTCTAAGGTCTTATAGCGAAGATCTGCACAGAAGTATAGAACAAAAACCACTCAACAATTTGATGATGGGAATGGCTTGCAACAAGTTTCTTATACCTCACTCAATATTCATACAAATTAAGATACTCCCATTGAATTTTCTTATTCCGCATACCTCCTTTCTATGTGTGTGTCTCTTGATCTATGCAAATTAATATTTGTTGTTGCATATTTATTTGTCCATGTTTACGTCTATGATGCATCCAAACGGACACGATACAATATGGACATATCGACATGGAAAACTTTAAAAAATTAGGATACGGACGGCTCTGACACGGCTATACATAGTATGTTTTTTATTGTATATATTCTTAACTTTTTATGAAATTGAAATGTATAATATAAAAAATATAAAATAAAATAAAACATAAATATGCCTTACATCTAAATGTTTAACCAAATGTGGGTTTAAAATTATGCATAATCAGTTAATTCTAAAAAGTACGCAAATAAAAATTTCTAACAATCTAAATTAGTTAAATCATTATGGCTATCTCTTGAATTTTTAGTAATTTCATCCCCAAACCTTTTGTCTAAGATATGTGAATTAATTCTTTTTCTTTTTTAATTTAGGTCAAAACTCTTTTTTTTGAAGATAGTCCCAAAACTTTTTGAAATTCAAAAAAAAAAATCTAAACGTGTTCAAAACTTGTCCGACACGCCAATAGCCGTGTCCAATACTGTGTTCTCTTTTCACTTTTTTTTTTTTATATTTTGAGACACGTAGATGCTGTGTCCGAGCTGTGTTCGTATCACTGCACTGAGTAATTTTTTTTAAAATATTCTTTCATTATAAATTTAAATTAATTTAGAAGGGAGGTGGTAAACCCAATATTTTGCCGTATCTTTCAATGAGAAAGGGAAAACTCTAAAGTTCAATTTTTCGCTCGTCAGTCCTTGTGGCTTTATTGCTTCGCATGACATGAAATCTTTCAACTGATACTTTGGATCTTCTCCTGCAAAACTATCAAAAGCAGGATGAATTCATTAGGATAGTGTCCGGCGTGCCATCTACGCTGATCGATGCTAGCTAGATAGCACTGTTTAATACACAATTGCATAGCGTCTATTTGTATCACATCAATATCATATGGCATTCTTCATTCACATTTTATATCTGAATAGTAGAATAAAAACCCTAGGCCATACAGCTATGACGCATGATCACGCATTTGATGGTGATCATAAAATATGCGTCCAAGGTCTTAGCCTTAAATGTTCCAAGCCTAGGATCAATGAGAAGAGGAACCATTGATCTCTTAGAGACTTGCTCACACAAGATGCCTCTTTTTGAAGGAAACGTCTCGTTTTATGGATGTTGGTGCAGAGACACTGATGTGTGTAGGGGTGCTTGTTAGAATATTCACTGAATGTTTCCGTAGGAAATTCTTTATTAGAGTGACAGCATTCAGTTAAAAGTTTCATAATGCGATAGTGTAAGATTGATCCTTAGACATGATGTACCATTGTTGTCATATATTTGGTCCCTTGTACTTTAATTCATCTTTTGGTCACCAAGGCAGTCATAAAGGAAGTATTTTTGGTGCAACCCATCTAATATGAAGATCAATGAATGGCACATCAAAGATTCATCAACCTATCTTAAAAGTAGGAGATCTCCTTTGCTCTTCATTGTTTCTTGATTGACTAGTTCTTGGCCAAGGCGACACGAGAACAAGGCATCTGGGGTTTCTTAGGTTTACTATATTGAGAAATTGAAGTGATGCATAGTTATTAAATGGAAAGAAGAATTTCGAGATAAATTTAGAAAATAGAGAGAATAAAAAGAATTGAAGAAGATAGTGTGATTAAATGGAAAGATAGGAACATATTTATATAGAAAAATTTGGAGCGGGCTTAGGAATAGGTGTAAGAACACATATCTAGTCGTTAAAAAGTAGCCGTTAATTCTTACTTTTGGAACGGTGTTGGAGACGGTCTTTGGAACGATTTTCCTACGATTGAAATATAACCATTGATGATCAGTTGGAACGACCTCGGTAACACATACGAAATAATTTAAAGGAACTGTTGCAATTTGTACTATATTTTGCCACAATTTTAGAGACACGTTGCTTCTTAAATAAAACTCACTTTTTGGAACGGTTTTTGGGATACTTCATTAACAGTGTTCAGTGACCATTCGAAATTGTATCTCATTTTAGGAGTATATTTTCGAACTGTCAATTTTGGAACACATTTTCCAGCGGATATGGGGATGGTTAGATTGTTTCCGTTCCTAAATCTAATATAGTGTTTCAGACTGAGTTCCAACGATTTTTCTGGTGTAGTAACTGTACGTTTGGAACTAAACTTGAAACGGTTCACCCCAAAAAAATATTCCACCTAACGTCATCCTTTTATATCCGTTCCTCAAGTGTTCCAAAGACCGTTGCAAGATGAAACGGATTTTAGAACGGATGCCTGACTGTGCCAAATCCCTTATTCTTTTTGTAGTGTACTATTTTAGTAGACCAATAATTAATATTAAAATAGATTAATACCGAGATATTAATGAGGTTGGAACTCACATGTCATAATCATGAAACTTTATCTTCACCAATTGAAAAAATCTCATTTGTTTCAACAAGAATGTTGTTAACTATCATAAATGACACTGAATGAAAATGACAATCTTAGAAAATTTCTTCCAACAAACTGTTGGCTTGTTATATATTCATCCTATCAACTGACATTCTTCCCAAAAATCATTGTACGACATCGAATTATTCAAAAGAGAAAAAAGAAACAATAAAAAAATGAATTCTCAAATGCTCAATGTCTCATTATGAATTCAAACCACAACTTCAACTTTCTTTATCCACAAAGATAAACATCAACTATATTCAATATTTACATTTGGATATTCCCCATGCAAAGCAAGAAAATTATATACATACATCAATACAGAGAGAGAGAGAGAGAGAGAGAGAGAGAGAAATTGGCTGAATTTTGTGGTTTGTGAACCAATGAGAGGAGATGGCTTGTCACGACTTGGGCTCTCCCAAAAGTCCTGAATTGCAAATATTTGTACAGCGTAGTGCTGACTCAGCCTTTAGAAGCGGGAATGGATAAAAACCCTCCTTTTGTCAAAACCCCAAAACAACAAATGTAAATAGATAAACCCAAATCAAGCCACGTACGTGCTATGCATAGTCTGGTCCCCCAATTAAAAATTACTACCGTGTTCCGGTGTTATGCATCGATTTAATTTAATTATAATTAAAATTATATCTTAAAAAAATTAAAATTATGTGAAAATTAGTTAAAATTTTTTTGAATTAAATAAATAATATAAATTTAATTTTTTTTTCAAATTACAATGATATAATGATTAAATTTACAAAAGTTTAAAATCATTAAAGTAGGAATGAAGAGATACGTCCCATAAATTTAAATTTTGATTAATTGTTATGTCTTATCGACTTTTCTAATTTTTGGATGTAACATAAATTATTTTTTAATAAAATAATAGTTTTATGTAACAAATTTGCATATCAATATTATATCTTTTTTTGTATAATATGATTTTATAACATAATTTTCAGTCATAAAATTTCAATATGCTAATTTTTCATGAATTATTTTTAAAACGAAAAGAAAAGGTGAATTTTACAAAACTTATCAAATAACTCAACACCAAAAGAGTACATATATAACAAAGTATTATTATTTGATATAAATATAAAAAAATTAATCAAAAAAATATTTAAACTTTGTTCTATTTATGGAGGAGTGAGTTTCAATTCTTTCTAAAGGCATACACATATAATAACAGGAAATATAATTTCAATTAACATAATTAGCTACAATAATAATTAATAAAAATACGGAGATTTAATATAATTGTGATAAAAAATTTGTATATCGTCAAATATTTTAATTAGCATAATTATTAGAAAAAATAATTAATACCTAAAAAGAAAGTTGCCGATAGAAAATTTTAATTAATATAAAAATCAAAAGTTAATATAATTGTAGCAAATTTGTATATGGTTAAATATATTAATGAACGTAATTATTGGAAAAAGTAATTAAAAAATTGGAAGTTAACATCACGGTGGCAGATTGATAGCAATTACTATATACCTATTTCATGAACTCATCGACCACATATCCGTGGGGGAGGTAACTCCACTGCGTACGGATACCTCTCCATCCAGGGACAACTTGGATTTGGGTAAGGTCAATTATTGTCTAATTGACTTTGGTTGGGTGCATATTGAAATTCAAACCCATTTAAGGAAGGTTGGAGCAAGTTAAAAAGGAGTTGAAACTTCTCACCATGATGAAGATAATGGAGTTGTTATTTCATTATGGTTGAAGGTTATATGCAGGTGTGTGTATATGTTGTCTTAGAGGCAAATTTGGTAGTTATTGAATTTTGAGTTCTATTGTACGTAATATATAAAACTACACACATATCCAACCTAGACTAACCAATAAGCCATGAAATTTTGCTCCTTTTCTATCTCAAAATAGTCTCATTTTGTTCTATATTGAATTTGATTCAAATTAGAACAAAAATAATCCGGAAGCAATAAAAAATAGTGTTTGTTTGGAGTTGTTTTTTTTCTTGTTCTTTGTTCTATCTAGTAATAGAAAAATAATTATATCTATTCCATAGTGTGGTATGAACAAATTAGAGGGATTCTAATTTAGATCCTAAAGTGAAAAGAAGAACGAAATAGGAAATAATGCACGTTGCTGCTCATCTAAAGAAACAAAAGGTAAAGTTTCATGTTATATTTCTGTGCCTTTTTATTTCATTCTCTAACCACATGTTTAGCATGCTTATATGTTTGTTATTATGCTTTTGACAAACACCGAATACCCGAAAATTTCAAAGGGAACACCCCTTTGAACCGTTTTAAATAATTTTTTCATTTTACGCTTCCGCCACGTTCTCGAACCTTACCGATTCTTTCAACACACACCATTTACTAACTCTTGAAACTCTAGAATTATTACCTAAAAACCTGAATCGACAAAAATTTCATTAATTATATCTATTTTATCGTAAAAATAAATATTAATATTTTTTGGTTGATCAGTTCTGTCAGTAATTTTTATTCATATGATTTTCGATCAGTTATGGATTTTATTTTCCTTCTTTTGCATTTAATTAAATAAAGATAAAACGAATAGTATATTAAATAAAGATAAAACAAATATTATACTATACACATTCATCAAGTATGCTTCAATCGAGATGACCCAAACAAACTCCATTACACGCATTCATCTGAAGCGATCATGTTTAGCTATAAATTTGTGGTGTTAGCAATGAGAACAACAACCCTCGATTTTTTTATTCTTATGTTGACGTTTCATGCTCCTTAAAATTCCGAAAACTTACAGATTTCATTGGTCAGACTCATAAATCGTTAGAGCTTATTAAGTATTATTTTGCGAAAAGTCGACGCGATTATATATTTAGTGATTATCGAATTTGATGTTGTTGGAGTAAAAAATATAATTTGAATTATTCAATCCTCGATTGTGATTGATTGATAAAATATTATTTGGGCTTGACTCGTTGAACATAATAAAAGTTTGATCAATTTTTTCGTTTGATAAGTTTCAAGCTAATATTGATCCAATCAATTGGTATAAAAAAAACTATTTAAAAAAATATGAAACTACTGGAACTCAACTCATGTTTGATTCGATTAAAAATGTAAAACTCAAATGGTCGAATTTGAATTTAGATCAGATGTACTTCAGAAGTATCCCTACATCCACAAGATCGG
>NC_026150.1:7117414-7139306 GCF_000512975.1 Sesamum indicum
AAGTCAGTAGTTAAGATCCAATCTTGATCAAGCAATTATGGCGATTTTGTACATACTCGGGCTTGGATTGGATACGAGTAACGTGGGAATGACCTGAACATGGAGTGTGCAGATCCAAGATTTGCTATGGTGTAAAAATTATATTTTCGAGTTTTTCAATTGAGGTATTTTAAGTATGGTTCTCTCACATAACTAAACAACTCTACCGACATAACAAACTCACGAAGACTACCTAATACTCTAATGTGAGGGATCCGAATAGGTGAACTGCTCCACTCGGAGGCTAAAACCAACCATCATCTCTAACATAGAAAAACTTCTCTTTCCAAGAGCCTCGAGAAGAAGTGAACCCATCCAAAAATCTACACACCATATTGCAGAAAGAAAAAATCCTCCCATCATCAGTTAAGGGGGACTCAAATACTTGACACACATGTCACAGTGCATGAAAACCAGCTAAAGTAATTAGAGCCCCTTCTCGCAAAGTCTAGGTCAAAACCCCTCAAAACATATGAAAGAATTTGGTGTGAACTAGCTAATTGAAAGACCATAACTCTAAATGACCTCTATGAATAGAGGGTTGGGGAGGGATAGAAAATCCACTATTAAAATAAGCAACATAAATAGTGAAGTATCCCTCAGAGGGCTCTCTAGTTTTTTGCCCTAGAGAAGGAAGAACAAACTTATGGGCAGAGAGCAATCCAGTCTTTCTCTAAATAATTAAGAGCTCTTGATGACTAGATGTGCTATCGCACATCCCAATATCCACAACACGGGTTCAACATACCCTATTTCTTTGACAAAGTTCCCTACCTATGCCTAAGGCCATGACTATGCTCGATATCCTAACCACCTCGAAAACTTCCATCTCTTTCTCTTCATTCTCACACAGCCTCCTCACCTTCACTAGTGGATACTTCCTCTTCAAAATGACAATGGAATGAGACTCATCACCTCCTGTTTCACTCGAGTCAAAGTCATTCAATTCCTCTAAGTAATCACTTGAATCAAAAGGGCACCCATGCAAATCTATAATTGTTGTAATATGATCTGAAAAATATCCCTCTAAATATTTAAGGACATCATTCTATTGACGAAACACCGAGTCCGTTGGAGGAACTGAAGGCCTAAGGCAGGCACCTGCCGACGGGGGGACCCGCTCACCCAGCCTGAGGTTACATAATTGCCATATATGATGAATGTTGTGTACAACTTCCATAAGTATGTAATTTGTAATTTATGTGAAAAATTTGATTTTGTTAGACGTGACAATTATTATATTTATCTATTTATTAAATAGAAGTAATAGAATTTTATAAATAAAATAGGGTAAATAGTATAATTGATTTCTTAAGTTACTTTAGTCTTCCTCAATTTGGTCCCTCAATTTGTGTCAATTAAATTGTTTTCTCATTTTATAGTCCCTTAAATTTGTAAAATTATCAATTAATTATTTTGTAGGCAAGAAAAGAACTTTTAAATTTTTATGTGCTGGATATGATAATTATCTTGTAAATAATGAAATTTTGAACTTCTTGTGAACGTAATAATGACATATTATTTAACTTAAAATAGTAACCATTTTTTCATTACAAGATGTGGCGAATCTATGAACAGATATTCTTTATGTAGAAACTAGAAAAAATAATTATTTATATTTAAATCAAGGTAACAAGAATAATGATTAATTTTATGTATAATTATAAAAATAAATAACACGTAGTTACAGAAATTGTAATTTACACAATATAACATATCTCAGTTTCTAGTTATCAAATTTTAAAAAAAGTTCTACAAAAATTTTCTAAAATAAATAATATATATATATATATAGATATATAGTTCACCAAACAATCTATTTAAAGAGTACATTTCATCAATTTTTGTGTTAAAACTTCCAATTGTTAACATTTAATACACATTGTTAAGATTCAACTTTCTTAAATTTATGTATAACTCTTATGATTAAATATTAGGAAATTAGATATTTTTAGTATATTTTCAATTTTCTAGATTAGATATATTTTACATAATTTGGTCATAACTTCTGTTTCTTTTTTATATAAAAAAATATATTAGTTTAAGCAATTTGATAACTTATTTTTCTTTTTTATAAAAAAAAATATATTAGTTTAAGCAATTTGTTATTATTATGTTAACAAGAAGTTCAAAATTTTCTTTATTCAATTAAGATAATTATATTCTATATATTGAACATATAAAAATATAAAATGTATTTTTTGCCTAAAAATTGATTAAGTTTAATAATTTTATAAATTTAAGGGATTAAAGTGGTAAAAACAAATCTAAATTTACTATTTTACCTTAAAAAGAGTCAAAATCCGACCATATTTTTGTTATAAAATGGTCAGAAAAATCAAATTGAAATAAAAATAAAAATTTATATAAGCTAAAATTAAGAAATAAACTTAAGGGACTAAATTAATTTCACATACAAATTTAATAATTAAAGTGTCTAATTATAATATTTACAAATAAAAATAATATTTAAAAAACTAAAAAAAGGATAGAAAAAGTAAGACACCAAAAAAATAATCCGACTTAATAATAACATATAGATACGTATCAGTTTTTACAAAGTAGACATTTATATACATATATTCATATGAATAGATTAACACGTGTCAATCATCTAAGCTACTATGTGTATGGCCATCATGAAGGGAGAATGGAGTACATGAACAGATAGGTATTACTTCCACATGTAAATTCTGCAAATATAACACAAACATACAAAAAAGCTGTCCCCTCAATCACTATGGGCCATGTGTTGTTTCAAAGTTTTTAATTTAAATCGAGTTTGATTGAATTTAAATTAAAGGTATGATAATATATTTATAACATAAGTGGTAGAAGTTTAGAAAAAAAATAACTAATCATATGATAAGTATAATATATTTGGCAATATAATTGGTGTAAGTTTAAGAGAAATAATTAATCGTACGGCAATTGTATTACATATATGTATATATATACTGGATAATTATACTGCCCTCCCCCTGAGATTTTTTATAATTGTATGTAGATCCCTTGAGATTTAAAAAATTATATCTAGTACCCATCAAATTTATTTTTTTCTAATAAATATATCCTGTCGTTAGTCAAAATTTACCAGATTTGTTGATATTAGAAAAAAGATAATAAGTAAAATTTCATATTTAAGTTTGATTGGCTTATTGTTAACTTAGTGCAGACCAAACAAATATTTTGTGATCAAACTACTCTTATACATTTTCACACACTAATGTATGTCGGAAGGTGCATTTTACATATCCTTAATGTATACCAGAGTCCGACAATACTACAACGGTCGAATGATCTTTACGAATATTCTAATATTAAAGGAGGACTAAGCTGCAAGATAGGGGTTAGTAATCTGAAGTTTAAAACAATATTTGAATTACTGAATAAATAATTGAGAAAATCACAATAACGTAAGAATAATTGTGTAATAATCAAAGTGAACTGATAAAATATTGAGATAAAGTGATAATAATCGTGTGGAATACAAAAACATGCTAGGAATTTGCTGAAATTCGAGAGAAAAGAGTATACGATAGTGAGTGATACGTGTTACCATTATGGTTGCAGGGTGGCTTCTATTTATAGGTCGATTAGTTGAAAATTTGAAAAATAGTTACCACATAAAAAAATATACCTTTTGAAAGTTGTATAAATTAGCTAACTAACAAAAAAAAAATGGATTGAAATTTGGACTTATCTGAAGAACGATATGAGCATTTGAACGAGTCATGCCAAATCAACTCAAGTTCTGCGCAATCTATTTTATCTATTGTTGTCAGGTCGGCCGTTATGAATTTAGGAGAAGCTCGTTGAAAAATTTTCAACATATTAATCGAGAGGTTAGACATGCATGCGACGTGGGATTCCAACTGTTTGCTGTATTGGACTTATTTTTCGGCATACCAAATTAGTATAAATGTGGGAAATATGGGCTTGCCCCCTTGCTTATGGGCCAACAAGGTCAATCCTGTTGTACTGCTTAGTGAAAGCCAATATAATTTATTTTGGGTTTTAAGACAAAATGATTGACGAATATCAACATTTATAACAAAAATTTTGTGATAAAAAAGATTTGTTTGACGTCAATAGTCAATTAAGGGATCAAGAAATTCTATGAATTTTGACTAATGAAAAAAATCTATTTATTACACACAAACAAATATCAGAAATACTAAATATGATTTTTTAAAATACAAAAAATCTATATGTATTTACACCAAATCTAAAAACAGTACAGTTAATAGTATATATATTTTGCACATCCAAAATCCAACAGATCTCCAAATTATTGACTTGTCTAGAAAGGGCAATAAATATATTATATTCAGCATGTAATAAATTGGACACTATCTCATTTTTATTTGGATAAGAATTTATCCATATCGCACTCGGATCTCTCCCACAAGTGACTCAGATGGGTGGCAAGACGTCGCCGCGCGAAAGCAAAATGATCAACGACGATTTTAGATGAACAATTGAGGGACGAAAAGTCTTTTGCGTAAAATCGTCATTTTCCTCTCATCTAAAAGAGGAAAAAAATAATATAAAGAGTGGGGCAAAGAAAAGACGTCATTTTCGCGCCCACGATTTTGGTCCAACTTCCCGCCCCTATAAGTAGGAAGGATGAGCCATTGAAGCGGTGCATACACGAGAAAATAGAACTGGTCGGGTGAGCATAAGTGTTAACGTGTAGCTCTCTCCCACAACATTGGCACCACCTTTCTCTGTTCCTCTCATACTACCACTCTTCTCTCTCTCTCTCTCCTGTCTTCTTTCTCTCTCTATGTCTTTTCAGTGATCTCTTTCTCATCCATTTTTCTTTTTTCTCACTGCTATTGTAGCTTTGGAGGATTAATCTGAGCACGTATCTCTATATATAAGTGTATTACGATGTGTGGAATATTAGCGGTTTTGGGTTGTTCGGATGACTCTCAGGCGAAGAGGGTTCGCGTGCTCGAGCTCTCCCGAAGGCAATCTTTCGTCCACCTTTTGCTTTTCTTGGATTTATTTTTCCAATTTTTGGACGTCCATGATTGCTTTTTGTTTTCAGTTTTCTGAGTGCATGATGAGATTGCTTACTGCATATGGAGGATTTAATTAATGGGTAGGGGAAATACAACGAAGAGTCGTATGTAGAAACCAGGAACATTTGATTTGGAGAATATGCTGAGACGGAAATGTGTTGGTTTTGTTTTGGAATGGTTGGATGATTCTTTATTTATTTTCTTGTTTATTTTTTTAGATAAAATACGTTAGATTTTATTTTGGATATGATACTTTGCGGGGTAAGTGTGTGTAAACTTTTGAGTTAATTAGTGTGTCAAATCAAACTTTTGTATTGTCGTATGTTTTGGTTAAACAAATAGGGAAAAATATTTTTTTAGTCCGTTAAATATGTTCAATTTTAGTGTTAATCCTATAAGTATGCCCATTTTTTGTTAACTTCAGTAACTTGCAAAATTGATTAGATTTAGTCCGTTTGAGGGTTTTCTACTTTTTTTTTTTTTTGGCCAAAATTTTAAATTTACCTGGAACTTACCAACGTGTAAATTAGTTGGTCCAATTTCCGACCAATTAACCACGTGTTATGCCACATGGGAGAGTACATGGCTTGCATACGTGGCTTGTATGCTGACTGGGTAGACCCTTCTCTCTACAAAACTAAATTCATTTAAAAAATTCGAAAAAATTTTAAAAAAAATTGATTAGGAAAAAAAGTGAGCTTATTACCTTGTAATCTTGACAGGAATGGAACCTCCTTCTTGGATTTTGATTAGTCCAAGAAGTCTGAACCATTGCTTTCTTTCTGCAGTAACAAGTGATCCTTCTATGGAAGAAGACATTGGAACCGAGAGATAAAGGAGAAAAATGGGTTTGTGCAAGCATGGGGAGAAGAAAATATATTTTGTTGATTAGTAAAAGTATTTTGGAGGGAAAAGTCACATTTCTTCCGTCCAAAAGATAACTAACTTGTCTTCCACCTCATGATTTTAGCCATATAGGATTATAAATCAACAAAAACGCATCTAGGTGTCCAGCCATATCACTTTTCCTGCGCAAATTATAAATCCAATCCATCGAGGACTAAATATAATCAATTTTGCTAGTTATTGGAGTTAATAAAAAATAGGCATACTTATAGGACTAAAACTAAAATTGGGCATACTTAACGGACTAAAAAAATATTTTTCCCAAACAAATATATATCTATTTATTGTTGTAATTATTAAGAATATAGTTCGAATATCATGTTAATAATCACTGTCTTTCCAGAACCCCAAAAAGGCTTTTGAATATTTGGTTTTATGTTTGAATTCCCATCAAAAGATACTACGCAGTCCCTTTCTTCATTTTTATGGATGGGCTGGTGGTCCTATAAATGATGCATTTTTGTATCAGCTATGCTATTGATTTGGAGACCAATAGTTTTGTTATAGAGATTTAGTATTACATGAACATTGCAGTGAATAATGGAGACTCTCAGCTATTAGCAAACCTTTGGATTTCAGATTGTCTTGATTTGGATAATCACACTTAATGGTTAAATCAGTTCATCTAGGCACCCTATTGTCAATTTTAAGAGCACTATGTGGGGCCTAGCATGCACCAAGATCCGTGATTATCTCGAACTTGGAGTTCCCAAACTCTATGAGAATCACATCATGTAGTATATTGAATTTAGGATGGGACAAGTTTCTTATTCTTTTACTTTCCAACATGGACATAATTCTCTTCTATTGATGCATAACCTGAAGTTCTCAGTCACTATTGCATGATCAAATAGGTTGAAGCATCGGGGTCCTGATTGGAGTGGACTATATCAGCACGGAGATTGTTATCTGGCACACCAGAGGCTTGCAATTGTTGATCCAGCCTCTGGCGATCAGCCCCTCTACAATGAAGACAAAAAGATTGTAGTTACGGTAGGTTTCTTTTGGTCTGTTGCTTTTTCTACCTGCTATATTCTAGTTTCAGTATATCCATAGAACGTCGGTCGTTGGAGAATTCTTTTTCCATGAATATCTCTTGACTGGAACCCAAGGGTGGCTCAATATGAGTAGAGAAGGAGATAGATGCAAGACCATTGACTAAACTCATTTTTGTGGAATAATTTGTGAAGAATCCAGCTTAAAGCTATGGAATGATCCTTTCATTTTAGACAGAACATGCTCATATTGAAATTTTTCAAAAGAATCATTCTTTCTAATGTGGTGTTTCCAATGGATTTAGGTAAATGGTGAAATCTACAACCATGAGGAACTTCGTCGCTCATTACCTAACCACAAATTCCGTACTGGAAGTGATTGTGCTGTCATTGCACATCTTGTGAGTATTTTACCAAAATATAAACGAACCGGAAGAATATGCTGAAGCAAAAACAATTTTTGGACTTTGTTCATCTTGTTCTGTTTTTCACTTTCTTAGTATGAAGAGCATGGGGAAAATTTTGTGGACATGCTGGATGGAATTTTCTCCTTTGTGCTGCTGGATACCCGTGATAACAGCTTTCTTGTGGCCCGTGACGCTATTGGGATTACTTCTCTGTATATTGGTTGGGGACTAGATGGTATTGCTTCTTAATCAACAATAGTTAATTATATAAGGATAAAGTGGGCAAGAAAAACAAGTTAGACGTGGATTTTATAGGCTTATACTGATTTATTTCTTGGTTTGTCTCCAGGCTCCGTCTGGATAGCGTCAGAACTAAAAGGTTTGCACGATGAATGTGAGCATTTTGAATCCTTCCCACCGGGGCATCTCTACTCCAGCAAGAGTGGATGTCTCAGAAGATGGTACAACCCTCCCTGGTTCTCTGAGGCCATTCCTTCAACTCCTTATGACCCCTTAGTTCTGAGGCAGGCTTTTGAAAATGTGAGACTTTGGAACCTAACCTTAGGTTTATAGATGACACTTATTGCTTGAAATTTGCCAACAAATATAATGCGGGTTGATTCATTGATTTAAGCATTTCCTAAATTTCACTATTGCTTGGGTGAAAAATCAATGCAGGCTGTTATTAAAAGGCTAATGACCGATGTGCCTTTTGGAGTTCTTTTATCAGGAGGACTTGATTCATCATTAGTTGCATCTATTACCTCTCGTTACTTAGCTGGCACGAAAGCCGCAAAACAATGGGGTGCACAACTTCATTCTTTCTGTGTTGGCCTTGAGGTAAGAAGATATCTTGCTGCTAATTTAGGCATTCACACACTTGTCACTAGTAGTTAATATGCGAACAGATTTTACCCACTTCTTGGACAGGGTTCGCCTGATCTGAAAGCTGCAAGAGAGGTTGCTGATTATTTGGGTACTGTTCACCATGAGTTTCATTTCACTGTTCAGGTAAGCTCCTGCAATAGAAGTTTTCCCTGCTGTTGTTTCTTGTCATACCACCAAACCCTTATGATATATTTCAGGATGGAATTGATGCGATTGAGGATGTCATTTATCATATTGAGACATATGATGTAACAACAATCAGAGCAAGCACTCCTATGTTCCTTATGTCACGTAAGATCAAATCACTGGGAGTGAAAATGGTCATATCGGGTGAGGGCTCTGACGAGATTTTTGGTGGTTATCTTTACTTCCATAAGGCACCCAACAAGGAGGAATTCTATCGTGAAACTTGCCGCAAGGTACAACCAAAGGATGCCATATCTTTCCCTTCTAAAGAAGTGAAACAACTTAAAGTAATATCAAACTAATGGTGGTTTTCATCTGTCTGTAGATAAAAGCCCTTCATCAGTATGATTGTTTGCGAGCAAATAAGGCAACTTCTGCGTGGGGTTTAGAAGCTCGAGTACCGTTTCTGGATAAGGAATTTATCAATGTCGCAATGAGCATTGACCCTGAGTGGAAGATGGTAAGGACAAGAATCCTGGTTTTATTTAGGTAATTTTGTTTTATAATAAATTTCAAGGAAAGCTACTTGCCTTACAGCTAAATCCTGGGATTTGTCATTAGGCAGCATGTTATAGACTTGTGTTAATTAGTTATCATTTTCCTTCCGTTACAGATAAAACCTGAACAAAAGAGAATTGAGAAGTGGATTCTCAGGAGGGCCTTTGATGATGAAAAACAACCATATCTTCCAAAGGTATTCGATTATGGATGTGAAATAGTCTGCTGGTAGTATTACTTAATTCTGAATTTCACTTCTCTTAACAATCTCTGTTTAAATTCCCTGCAGCATATTCTATACAGGCAAAAAGAACAATTTAGTGATGGTGTGGGCTATAGTTGGATTGATGGGCTTAAAGCTCATGCTGATCTGCACGTACGTCTTTCATTTTCACTAAAGTTTCTGGTTCTTGAGTTTCTCCATGTGCTGATTCTTTACCAAGATCAAATTGCTATTCTGTCACTACCTATATCGATTCATTCAAAGTAAAAGAAAACTCTGTTGTATAAAAGGTAGTATAATTCTCATTTACTGCCAACCTGAAGTTGCCCTTCCGGTCAATTAACAGGTCAATGACAAGATGATGCTTAATGCTGCACATATCTTCCCCCATAACACGCCAACCACGAAAGAGGCATACTATTACAGAATGATATTCGAAAGATTCTTCCCTCAGGTACATTCTTTACATATCATATCTTTTTCTAAGTTGAAGAGAAGGTTAACAAAGTAATTACTGGTACTTAATCATATTTGCAGAATTCAGCAAGGCTCTCCGTTCCAGGTGGGGCAAGTGTAGCGTGCAGCACTGCCACAGCTGTGGAATGGGATGCAGCTTGGTCGAAAAACCTCGACCCATCGGGCCGAGCTGCCATTGGCGTGCATAATTCCGCCTATGAGAAGCATTTAGTTAATGGGAATTTGACCTCGAAAATCATAGACTCTATGCCGCTGACGAACGGAGTAGGCACACCAGGACTGACCATCAGGAGCTAGTATCTCTACAAGGACAGGTTGGCAGCCATCTTAGAATAAGTAGGAGCTGCATATATTAATAAGTGCTCTTCTGGTATGTGTAGAACAGTTAGTTTGATGTATGGTAAACTAGCCAATGGAAACACTGTTTTGGTGTTTTCTGGAAGGAGAACTTTGAGATTTTAGTATATATGTTTTTCTAATATTTTTGTGTCATTTGGAAAACGAGCCTTGAATCTCAAGTGTCATTGTGAAAAGAGATCGGCGCTATGCATATAGTTAAGGTCTGTAAGATGTGTTTCCTGTATCAGGACTGATTATGTTTTCTGGTTAAGCACGAACCTGGTAGTCTAAGAGTGTATAAATCTTCTTTTGTTTGTCAGCTGGGAATATATATATATACATATCAAAGTTCCTTTCTTTTCCCTCCCCCACCCTACTCTTTGGCATATACATTGAAGTTTGATACTCTCAATATTAGCTAGCAGTTGCCCATACTATGGAGTGTGCGGTTAGACAGTGTTTGCAAAAATTTCTGCTTTTTTAGAATTGATTTTTGTAGAAAAAATTGAAAGTTGTAATAGAATGAAAAGTGAGTAGTGTTTGTAAATCGTAAAATGATATTACTCAATAAGAAAATTAGTAATTTAGTTGAACGTATTTTTTGTCTTATACAATTCATTTAAGGTTGAAAACTATATTGATGTATTTAATTCTAAACTCATATTATTTATTAAAAAATAAAATATTAGTTGAATGTATTCTTCGTATAATATAATTCATTGTAAATCGTAAAATGATATTACTTGATGAGAAAATTAATAATTTAGTTGAATCATGGAAGAATTTTAAAAACACCTTATTTAGGTGTTTTAGCATAAATACATACATATATACACACATATATACATAAATATATATAAAAAGGGCATGATTTGTCAGTGAATAGTAATTTTTGCTCCCAAAACACACATTAAACATATAATACTTATTAAATTATCTCCACAAATAAATCCAAACATACATATTATTTCTAACACACACTTATTTATCTTTATTTTTCTTTCTTTATCTCCACAAAACACAACAAAACATTGAGAAAACGAATCCAAACATTATGATGATTTTTTTCCATCAAATATGGCCAAAATTAGAACCTAGCTATTGGTTGAGATTATAGATTGCATATTATATTTTATTTGTTGCAATTAAATATTTCCAACTGAAACATAAATGGACACAAATTAAACTGAAATGTTAGGCTTACTGTTTTTTATTTCTTTTTTCTTCGATCAAAACGCACCAATTCTAAGGAAAATTAATCCAAAAAGACTAACCACCTGTCACGTGGGACAAAGGATCCATTTTACTTCTCAAATTGCCGTTATGTGTGTTCACATGGGGCCACCGTTAACTTTAACAACCAAATAACTTTCCCAAAAAACCAAAAAAAAAAGAAAAAAGAAAAATGAAGGATCAAAATCAATTACTCGAAACTTGAGGGATCAAAATCGAATAAATGCTCACATATAGATATGAAAATATAATTAACTCAAAACTTTCTAGTAATGTTTTCGTTTTCTTTTTTTCTTCTGTGAAGGTTGAAAATATGGACATTTTGATCCTTGAATGAATTTTAAAGAAGAAATTTTGCCTAGAAATTCTAAAAAAGAAGGTCAAACTCGAATCGAATATCAGACATAATAATAATAATAAAAAGGATTCTGAAAGTCAAAATTTAAAAAAAACGAAAAAAAGGGAATTGTGCAATTTTTAATAGTTAAACGTCACTTGTGCAATATTAGAATATTCCCAAGAAAGCAACTCTATAAACAATATTTAATAGGGTATTTTTTAAAGAAATTGTTATAATTACGAATATCATTTTATTATTTAAAAAATTATAAATATTTTTTAAAATTACAAATATTATAACAAAACTCCATTATGATAGCCCATTATCTGGGGCATTTGTAATTTTCGGGAGAATTTATAATTTTTCAAAAAACGAGAGTATTTATAATTATAGCAAACTTCAGAAAAGTCTGTTGTAGTTTATCCTATTTTAATATTAATATATACTTTTAATAGAAAAAATTACATTTTCCTCTCCTAAGATTTGGTGTAATTATATGTAAACCCCCTATAATTTAACAGATTACGTCTAGCACCCTTGAGATTTACTTCCGCCTAACAAATAAGTTTCTCCGTTAGTCAAACCTCATTGAATTTGCTGATATTTATAAAAAAATTGGATAAAAAATCTATATTTATCTACTATTGACTTATTACAGATTTATTTAAGATCAAATAAATATTTTTATAACCAAATTATCCTTATATGTTTTCAAGCGTTAATACATGTGAACAGGTATATATTCACCATAATAAGGGTAGTTTAATTGAAAAAAAATTATTTGACCTATAATAATTTATTAATAAGTCAATCGAAGAAAAATATTAATTTTTATTTATTTTTTTTAATATCAATACATTTAATGAACTTTGACTAACAAAAATACTTATTTATTAGATTAAAGTAAAACTCAGTAGTGCTATGTATAATTCTTTAAATTAAAAAAAAATTATGTATAATTATATCAAATCTCAAGAGAATGGCGTAACTATTCCTTTTCAATATTAACAATCAACATGTTTTAATATTCCCAAAAACGCGGAAAAAGCATAAACACATGACCCTTAACATGTTTTAATATTTTACTAAAATTATAATAAAAAATAAATAAAAAGTACTAAGAAGCACTAATAAAGTACGCGTTTGGCATTCGCCATCCGTCAGCTTTTTTAATCATCCCTACAGCTCTATCACGCAGCTGTTGTTATTATAAAATTTGTTAAGCCCAACTCTGGAATGTTGGATTGGCCAAACAGTCCGCAGAGCTAGTTCCCTGCCCTAGAAATACGTGCAGGGCAGTTGGTTTTCTTGTAGAAGAATGTCTTCTTTATGCTTCTACAATATTTTGTCGCATAATAATTATATTATTTAATTTAATTAAAAATGTTTCTTAATCAGCTTAAATTATTTACGTAAACCCCTTAATTATATTTTTTTCTGTGTATTTAAATTTAATCTGAAAAATTGATGACAGTTTTCAAAAATATAATTATATGTATTTGAGTATTTATTTTTTATTATTACAAAATTTGTAGGTGTATTTATGTGTTTTTGCAGATATACATATACGTATGCAACAGAAATACGTATTTCTATATATTCAAATCAATTCTATGTATTATCTAAATTGATTATTTATGTATATATATAGATGCATCGATATGGTTTATGTTACACGCACAACACACACTAAATTGCCAGTGAGAGACGTACTTTATGAGAAATAATTTCTTAATTAATGAATGAATGAGAGAGAGAGAGAGAGAGGGAGAGGAACTGAAAAGGAAAATTGTAAAGAGAGCCGCATTATTATTATCGTAAGGCGGCACCAAGTATTACAAAACCCCAATGCAATTAGACGAGTACTCAGAACGCAAAGATAATCTGCAATGGCGGCCGAGAGGACCCGGAGAAAGCTGCTGCTTCATGAAAAAGTTGAGGTAATTTTCACCTTCATTGTTAAAAAATCATGTGTAAGTGGGTTATGTGTAAAAATCATCTCTTGTTCAAAATTTTTATGGTTTTATTTTTGGGGTTAGTGAGGAGGTTTTTGATCTTCTGGGTTTTTATTTTCTCCCTTTCTTCGTGAAGTTTTGTTTTTCTACATTGATTGGTGTGTAACGTTATGGTGAAGTTTTTTCTTCGTTGATTTTACTGCATTATATTCTCTCTCAGTATCTGTCTCTGACTCTGTCTATTTCTCTTTCTCTTTTGTGTTTGCATGTGGGTTTTGTTTGATTTTCCATGATAAGGTCAATTGGGATGAGGTAGATTGAAGCAATCAAACGGGGGCGTTAAACTAAATCAATGAGATATTTTCTTAATTTGGTTTTTGCGGGCATGCAAAGCTTATTTGGGTATGGATTTTTTGTGGATTTTTTCTCCTTGTGTGAATTTTATATATAAGTGTTACACCCCCTCGGATTCTGTGAGATAAATGAGCTATGGAACCCACGTTACAGCAATTTTGTCGATGATCCCCTGCTATATTTGATCGTTCATTTATTTGTTTCTAGCTATGGGGTCTATGAAAATTTTGCTTGCATTGAATCTGTATCAGGTGAGAAGTGTTGAAGATGGGTTTCTTGGTTCATGGCACGCTGGTAGAGTAATTGGTTGTGAAGATTTGGCTCGTGTAGTTCAGTATGATCACCTTCTCAATGACGAAGGCTCTTGTAATCTGACTGAACATGTGGAGGTCAGTCCTGTAATTGATGGGTATGGCAGTGGTGAAATTGAGGTGTCCAATAATTACCGGGGCCTGATAAGGCCTTCGCCACCTTCCTGTGTTCTGGGGCCATGGTGTCTACACTATGGACAATGCGTCGACTTGTTTTATGAGGATGCCTGGTGGGAAGGTGTAATATTTGATCATGAAGATGGATGCGAACAACGGAGGATTTTCTTTCCGGACATGGGTGATGAAATGGAAGCCCGGATTGACAAGCTGCGACCAAGTAAAGATTGGGATGAGGTTACTGAGGAATGGAAACCTCGTGGAAACTGGTTGTTTCTTGAACTGATTGAGGAAGTTGAGCAAGACTGGCCTTTGCCTGTCTCTGTGAAGCAAATTTGGTATGAAGTGAGGATGAAGAATGGCTTTGAAAAACTGAAGGAGTGGACTTCTTCTGGAAGGTATATTTGGAGAGAATTATTGTTGCAGGTGTTATTTGATAATCTTAGGATAACTGTTAAGCAGCTCTTCACAGAATTGAATTCTTCATGGGACTCAGCAGAACTTGGACAACCATTGCTGGAATTTTCTGAAACAGCTTTTGATGATGTTGTGAAAACTGAAGGACTTTTTCATAATTCTCTGGAAGTTGTACCCTTTGAAGCTACTTCCCAGTTGGATGGTGAAGGAATTCTTCCGACTGATCTAAATGATAAAAGCCATCATCAGGTTCAAGAAAATAATGACCGGGTTCCTATTTCAACCATGCTCACCGATGAGCGAGCTCTATCCGTTTCTAATCTTCCGTTGCCACTTTTATCTCATAATCGAGATGAAGATTCTGGAATTGGTTCCAATATTTATGATGAAGCTCCTGGTACGAGCTTTAAATTGCCAAACATGGAGCGCAGGATTTCAACACAGAGAAAGAAACTTGAGTGGCAGCCAGCTGTACCTGAATTAATTCCTGGAGCTGAGTTTTGCCCTGATGCTATTGATGAGATTAATAAGATGTTTAGGTTGAATAAGAGGCCTCCAAGTACAGTAACGTTGAATGCTAGGAAGCATCTATTGCATTTGGACTGGAAAATTGAATTCGCAAAGGACAAGGGGAACCATAGAATACGTTATCTTTCCCCTGAGGGAGAATTGTTTTATTCACTTTGTCAGGTTTGTCTGAAGTTTGACCATGTACATCAGGAGTTGGGGCCTGGTTCTCAAATGCTCATGAGCCAAATTCCTGTCTGTTCACCTGGAGAAATGCTCTCAACTCCATTTGGTGGAATGTCTCAATCTTCCACTGAGTTGCCCGAGTTGTACATTACTGATGAGCCTGTTATTGAACCTGAATATTGCCCTGAAGCAGTGAGGGATTATTACTTACTCAGCCTAGAGGATAAACACTTCCATCGTGGCTTAAGTACAGAGGTGAAATGGAGAGCCCTTAAAGCGAAGAAACACTTATCTTTTATTGGGTGGTCTTTTTATTACTTCCCAAGAGGAGAAAAGAGGGAAATGCGGTATAGCTCCCCAAGTGGAAAAGTGTTTTACTCTCTTCTTTCAGCCTGCAGATGGTCTATAGAAGCTGGTGCACTCACTTCCACTAATCTCTCTACTACCTTAGGAAGAATGGGAAATGTAACTATGATCAAGGATTTTGGTGACCCTTTGTCCATCGAGAAATCACAACTTCCATTTCTTGCACTGGAATCCCCAGGAATTTCTGCTTTAGTGAATGACAAATCTGAGAATCTACCAAAGGAGTCATCTGACATGTCAAAGAGTCTTGTTCAATCAATTGAAGGTGAAGTTTGTAAACGCAGAATTTCAAGGAAGAGGAGGAAGCTTAATAAATCACATCGTACTGAAGTTTCATCATTGCCAAAGAGGGGGAGGAAACCCTGTGTATCAATGAAAGTGAAAGGAGCTATGTATGCTGATTCTTCAACCCCTGTGCGGCGATCAAGTAAAAGAGCTCGGGAAATGGTTGCTTCTTCCTCGCAGCAAGCTCCTCGAACGGTCTTGTCTTGGTTGATTGACAACAATGTGATTTTGCCAAGAGCAAAAGTTCATTATCGTGGTAGAAAAAATGGTCATCCAATGGCAGAAGGCCGAATAGCTCGTGAGGGAATAAAATGTAGTTGTTGCGGAGTAATCTTTAGTCTTAGTAACTTTGAAGCACATGCTGGTAGCACCAATCGCAGCCCTTCAGCTAATATTTTCGTGGAGGATGGCAGATCTTTGCTGGAGTGCCAGCTGCAACTGAAACAGCAAAAGACCAACAGATGTTCAAGGTCAGAATCACGTGAAATTAAGGGAAGCCGGCGCAATAGGAAAAATGACTATATATGTTCTGTCTGTCACTATGGAGGTGAGCTAGTTCTGTGTGATCAGTGTCCATCCTCATTTCATACTCACTGCCTTGGTTTAAAGGTATTTCCTTTATTGATTATCATATTGGTCATTTTTTGTCTGAGAATAAGTGTAGGCTATTTCATCGGACATTTTTTTGGGTTTCCGAAGTACTAATTTGAACTATATTTTGTTTTATAATTATGTTACTGCTCCACAGGAGGTTCCTGATGGTGATTGGTTCTGCCCATTGTGCTGTTGTCAAATTTGTGGCCAGAATGGATTTGATAAAAAAAATGGACTGGTCACTGGCTCTTTTGTTCTTATTTGTGGTCAGTGTGAGCACCAATGTAAGTTACCTATATGATTTTGGCATAATATATCTGGATCGTTAACATAAGCTAAAGATAGTTGCAATCCTATATCATGCTCTAATTTGTATATAACTTCATGTAGATCATGCTGAGTGCCTCAGAAAGAAGGGAATTAAAACTCCAGATTGCTATCCTGAAGGATATTGGTTCTGCGATGACACATGTAGACAGGTACTTAACGTGTTTTCCATTTATACAGCACTCTGAATTATGAGGGCATAAGTAAAGGATGACTATAACATCTAGTTTGTTTCTGATATTACATATATCATTTGAGCCCCCACCATTTTAGTGCTGAAGCAAAATGACATAAACTTAAGCAGCATTAATAACAACAAATGTCTTTATCATCAGGGCTTCTCAGGCATAGAATATTTGTATAATGGCATTGAATTCATACAGTTTCTGGTTGTGAATTACTTGTTCTTTGCCATATTGTGATACTACTCGAGTTATGATTTTAATATTTATTTTTTTTTTGGGAAAAGGAGTTATTATTTTAATATGATCTGTTGTTTTTGTAGATATTTTCTGGTCTGCACAAGATTCTGGGAAAACCATTTCCTGTGGGGACTGAGGGTTTGACTTGGACTTTGGTGAAATACATAAAATCTGATTCTGTTGACCAGGATGCATCTGATGATGAGCCTGCAATGGAGAGTTACAGCAAGCTTAATGTTGCTCTTAGTGTGATGCATGAATGTTTCGAACCTGTCAAAGAGCCTAGCACCAGAAGGGATCTGGTTGAAGATGTTATTTTTAGTAGATGGTGAGATTTCATGCCCTTGCCAATCTCATCTCTCTATTGTTTATGCGTGCATCTTTTTAGAGCCTCTGCATTGTCTATTGCCGTGTAAGATATGGAATATAGTTTCTCCTCTCTTTTTGTGTATCCTGGTGTTTTCTGCTTTTTGTTTAAGCATACAGTAGGGATGTTGTACCTAGAACTACCACCTAGAGCGTTGGCATTATCCATCCGAATTGATAAATGAGCCTCTTGTAGTCATATGCATATACCTCCTTTCGGCAACTGCAATTATGGTGAGGAGATTGTTATGACTTTAAGGAGGTGGGTATGGATGAACTGACCCCTTAATAAGCCTTCAGTTCACCTTTCCCCTTGTTTTTCTAATTATGCATCTTCTATATAGATGTCATAGATCCTGTCATTCATTCACATAAAAGTCGTCATTGTTGGCTAATTATGATTCACTGCCTATTCCTTAACACCTTTTGAAGCCTTTCCACTTTTCATCAATTTGACATGATCATACTCAAAGATGAACAATTCTCTTATTGATGCACTACATACAGCTGGACTGGACCCAAAGTTTTAATATTCAAGTTCATGGTGTCAAAAAGTTTCAAGGTTAAATTACATTGAGACCCCCCTGAATTTCAGTCTACACAAAAACCTTCTGCTCTTTGTAAAATTACTAGTACACTCCCTATGCGGGTATCAGTGTAATGTACCTCACCTCAGGGGTTGTAAATTACAAGTACACCTCCTAAAAGGGTGTCGATGAAATGTACCTCCGGGTGTGTTTGTGCAAGTATTTTTCCCGTAGGAGGTGTCGATGTAAATTACAATTACAATCCCAAGGGCAAGGGTTTTTTGTGTGATTAGACCTAAGGATCAATGTAATTTACACAAACTTCAATGATTATTCCCCTTCATCTATTTACTTGCTTGGATACTTATTTTGGTTATTTACACATTATATTCACTACATACTATTGACCCAGAAGTTGAAATAATATCTGGATTTGCAGGTCAGAGCTAAATCGTTTAAACTTTCAAGGGTTCTATACAGTACTATTGGAGAAGAATGATGAATTGATTTCAGCAGCTACTGTGAGGTATCTTGTGCATCCACGTTCTTAGTTTGAACCTGTTTCATTCTTTTTATTGGAGTAACTTAAAATCCTATCATGCTTACTCCAGGATATATGGCAAAAGAGTGGCAGAAGTCCCTCTGGTTGCAACACGGTTTCAATATCGTCGGCTTGGGATGTGTCGTATTTTAATGAATGAACTTGAGAAGGTGCACTACACCTGTTACCATTCATAACCTTTACTTTTGCTTCTTTTTCCATCTTATTTTCAAACTTCTTATCCTGAGACATGCAAACACCCTGCATAAGAGTGTCTTGCTAATCATTACAGTTGATACCTACTGGAACAGAACTTTGTCTTTTGAAGTTTTGAGCGGATGAATATATCATCATATACAGGAAAATTTTCACTAGTGACAAATCTTTTGGTCATTTCCCCCCACTGAATCTTCTACTGTGTCTCATCTTACTTTCATTTGCTCTTGAGGATGTAGTAACCAGTTACTACTATCTGTGACCCGAACACTCATCAGCTAAATTTTTAACATGATATTTCTAATCAGATTTTTTGTCTGGAGATGTTCGTTCAAGGGCATTTAGAAGTCAGCATAATCCTGTGGCTAATTATACTATTATTATGTGATGAAGACTTTCTTGTTTGTGATTTACAACAGCTTTTCTGCTCATATGGTAAATTTGTAGATGCAAAGGCCTTGATTGGACTGGGTTTGCTGATCTTAAATTCTCATCTCCAGAGTCCAACGCCAGACTGGCCAGTCAATTACTTGCTATAAGGGGTCACGTCTAACAATGTTCGACTTCAAAATATACCTTCTGTGTTAATGGAAAGCTTGAATAGGTTACACTTAACTGCAAGTCGACAACTATCTAAGATGATATTGGTCCAAGACTATTTCTAAGCCAAAGAGATTGATAATTTGCAGAGTCGTGATGGTTTTTTGTTGTCACATTGAACTTGCCCCAGTTTTAATCCTGTGTTAATCTATACCAATTTGGTTTGCAGAAACTCTTGGAATTAGGAGTAGAGAGGCTTGTTTTGCCAGCAGTTCCTAGTGTACTGAACACATGGACTACTTCATTTGGATTCTCTGTGATGACTGAATCAGAGAGATTAAACTTTCTGGACTATACCTTTCTAGACTTCCAGGGCACAGTAATTTGCCAGAAGGTCTTAATGAACAATCTTTCCTCAACATCAAGCATATCTACAGGTACTATTGAATGTGGAAACTACTTTTATTTGAAGACTGCATATTCATTTCTGGAAAATTAGAATAAATCCTACCTTCAAACTAACTCGCATGCATCTTTCTGCAGGAACACAGGCAAATAGTTGCGACCATGAGAACAAAAATGTCATCACTGAGTTAGATGGAAACAGTACAGTGTCTGAAGTGTTTCAAGGGGATCAAGTAGAGGAGGCCGACATTATGGAGCAAGGATCTACATGGTAATGCCATATGCTTTACCTTTATGTTACAGTATTAGAATTTGTGGTCCATAAAACTTTGCTTCACATAGTTCATATTTTTTTCTTTTCTTTATCTTTTTGTGTTTGGGGGAGGGGAGGGTGGTGAGGAGGGCTTAGAAGTTTGGCTCCACTTTGGTAAGTAAATTAGTAGGTGCATACCTGAAACGGAATCAAGGCCTTCACCTTCATCTTACTGATGTTAAATCTTTGTTTTTGTGATTGGGATCGGGAAAATTATTTGATTTTTGGCAGAAGTAGTTTAAGGGAATTTAGTTGTAGATAGCTGAGAAATAATAAGCGGGAGAAAACAAAACACATTGCAGTTAGGGAATGAGGAAACTACTCCAGTGACTAATAGATACAAAAGTAGCATCTGCATGCATGCACACAATGACAGGGTGGTGGGTGGGGTATTTACATTCAGTGCATGAAGAGAACTCTTCTAAATGTAATATGGATGCAACGTAAAACTACTTGCAATGAAGATTTGTATGGACGAGAAAGTGTTTGCTTTGTTGGCATGTCCCTAAATTATTTTCTACCTAGAGCAAAACAAATGTAAATAATTTAAGGTGAGTTGAACTGCATTTCAAGATTGTATGGAGGAAAATAATAAAAGGATGCTGATTCTCTCCTCCTTCCATCCCATTGTTAGCATCCAAATTCCTAGTGTAATTGTCAGAAAAGATGACACTCCGGTGATTTGACTGCTTGCATGTCATCGTTTCTTTTGATGCTCTTCTCAGTTAGAATCTGATATTTGCAGATCAAAGACTCAGTTGCATTCCTTTTGAGCACATTATCACTATAGTTTTCTGTTATTTTGAGATTTCTAGTTTGAAAAAGGAAAAAAAGCGTCCAATAGTTAAAATGGGTTTCAATAGTTTTAACACCACTATCAATTTCACAGATCAAGAATGCAGAGAGGACAGAAAACATGGTGTTTGTATTCGGACGACTTAGCACCAAACAAATAAACTTTCTTGTCTTTCTACTTTGTTTCATGCCACAAAATTTTTCTCAACTACAATTTGCTCATAGCTTCTTGTTTCATATCTTTGGTTCTATCACATTCCTGAAATCGCAATGGAAGATGAAGGCTTTAGTCCTGATTATTCTTTTTTCTCTCAGCATGGCAACTGGTTTGGACAACATTGGCAGTTGCCCGGCTCAATTGGAACTTGTGGTACTTTTGATATTGCTTAAACCACTTTGTTCCACTGTCCCTTTTCATCACTCATCCAGTTTCTTACTGAAATTTTGGTTGTAATCTCGTGTATAGATGGATCAACCGACACTTTCCAACTGTTTACCATTCCAGACCAAGATCTCAATCGAATGCCCCGTGGGAGTCTCCAACGACAAGCAAGCTGAAGACAACAGTGAAGGACTTCTCAAATGCTACAAGCGAAGGAGAATATCAGCCTGTTGAGGTCAGTCCTTGCGAGAAAGTACTCAATAAAAAGACACCTTACTCAGGCAGATGAATCTTAAGTTTTTTGTCCAGAACTCCATCCTTTTCCTTGTACACCGGCATAATTCCGGGTAGTAGCTGAGTAGCCTTCGAAAGCTCGTGTTTGTTTCCATGTACAGATGACTAGCT
>NC_026150.1:7139316-7140411 GCF_000512975.1 Sesamum indicum
TATGAAGAACGGCTTTATATAAATCAGCAGGCGCTTTTTGAAATAACCTATTATATATTTGTGCAGCAGCAATCAGTATCAATCACAGTCCTCTTACTGGCAGTGCTTAAGTGCACAACTACTCGTTCATCTTTTTGTATCTTGTTATCTCCAGGCCCCTGTGTCATAGTTGTCGTTCAAGGCCGTATTGGGAAAATCCGATGCCACTAATGTAAGTTTGTACCCACATATGCTGCGAGTCGGTGGATACTCAACAGATGATGTCATCATGTGTTATTCAACAAGTCAACTCATGTGGTTACAAACTCGTAAGGGTGGCATTGGTAGCCGGCCGCCCCTATGGATTCTTCGTAGGTCTGTTAAAATGAACGAACAATTTAACTACCGCAAGTTATATTGAATGAGAAAAAACATTTTAAATTTGTGATAACACAAGTGATAAGGTGATGGCAATACATCATGAATAGTTGTGTGGACCTTTAAGAAAGGGGGTAAATGCAATTTATTCGTATAATATGTGAAATGTGTAAATACTCTTGTGAAATAATAATTGGCAAATTACCTCATGTGTTTTGGAAAATAAAGCAAATTACCCTCTATTGATATTAAGAGAGTAATTTGTTATTTTACTTTTTACATGATTTTTTTTTTCTCAATTCTCATATCACGGGGCTAAATTGCACTTGTACTTTAAGATTGGAACCTAACAATTTTACATTTGTTTGTCATGCGTCAAAAAAATTGCACGGGCCCAATGATGCTCAAAATTTGGGTTCGAAGTGAATGTAAATCCTGAGGGAGGACTTGCAAAAAATGCGTTAGCTTTTCGACGCTCAAGTTAGTATTGAATTTGAGATTAAATAAAGCCAAAAAGTAAATAAATATAATTAAAATCAAGATATGGTGAAGAAAGTTGGTGAAAAATGCAATAACATGTGATAATGTGCTTGTAGAGTGCTTACAGAATATTTAAAGAGTGAAAAAAATGATTTAGACAGTAATAAAAGTATGAGAGACGTGAGAGGAACGTCCAGAGAAAGAGAGGTGTCAAGAAGGTCTTATGAAATGCCCTCAATGTAGAAGAGTAAACCGTTA
>NC_026150.1:7140421-7180880 GCF_000512975.1 Sesamum indicum
CTATGCACATTTTCTCCATTTGCGGGAAAAGTGGATGAAGGCCATTTAAATAAGCCATAGTTTATTCTTATCTTCTGTTTAGGCGCGCTTTTGAATCCTTATCTCCTAGTTGGGGGACCCTTCATCAGTAAGGACTCCTAACCCATAGGGAGTCCAAGCTGCCACGAAATCTAGGGCTTTGGGGGCACCTCCCTCGTTTGCAAGGAGTCCTAGCTGCCAGGGGGGTCGTCCTAGGGATGATGTGGTCCAAGGTGTTGCTAACATATGGGTTGGTGAAACGCCATGTTGGAACGTGGGCTGCGACGTATGTGGTTGTTTTAGGCTGAATGTTTTGTTGGATTTCGATTATGGTCCGGCATCCAGTCTCTTCCCTTTGCCAATCTATTTTCTTGAGGGCACCTACAAAGGCTGCTTGCTAGGTCCCCTCCTTAGAGCGTTATGGGCCTCTGGTTGGTTTCTTCTTTTAGGATTGCTTGGGCCTATTTAAGCTAACTTATTTTTATGCACATCAACAACCCCCCTCCCTCACTCTAATAAGTGGAGATTTCGACACTTATTTAGAGTAGAAGTCTTCAGAGGTGGGATTCGAACAATGAACTCTTTTTTTCCTCTTTTTTCGAATTCTTGGAAAGAATGTTAGTACTATAACCATGCTTAGAATAAAAAGAGAGCTCACATCGTGCCTGTATGGAGCAGGGGCTTTTTATGAAGGCGCTAACATGGAGGAGGGCTTAAGGGGTGCTTTTTATGTCTACTTCGGTGTAAAACTTTTCTACAAGAGAATGCTAAATAATAAAGACATGTATATATTACGAATGTTGGAATAGGTGAACTAAAACCAATTAGATTGACGATTTTGCGAACCATTCAAGAAATATTTATCTAAGCAATGTTGTCCCAGTGAATATTGTAGGTATTCGAATTTGGCATCTCATTTGTTATGCTCATTACACATATGTTTGCATTTCTTTCAAACATTACAACAAAACCCACAGACCACCTTAACAACCGTGCAACAATTGGACTGCACATTAGATAGTGGTCATAAAACCAACTGTCTAGGGTTGAGTTTGAAATGTTCCAAGTCGAATACCTCAAGAATGGCATCAAGTGTCCTATAGAGACTTGCATTAAGAGTCACATTCATTTGATGAGTGCCGTATTTCATCGACGACAGACGTCGGACATCTATGCGATCTTAATGGGTCGATTAGCTGGGTGTCGAACCGACTGAACTAACTAGCGGGAATTATCATATGGAAGCCTTGGAGGCTTGGTCGGTATGGTTCGATCTATAATACGGGAGTAGTCCTCAAACTTGAGGAATCACGGTAATCATGTGCATGCGATGTATATATTTTGGATTTGTGCAAGAGGAGATCATGTCCTAGACATGGTCATCATAAGCCTTGGCCAGTGCAGTCAAAGCATGTAGTGAGGACGGTAAGTTATAAGAAGAGGATCTGTCCCCTGTCAAAACATGACAGAGGTATCTCCTATGCACTTAGAGATGCATTTATGCTCTATAAACCTGTGGCCACAGTCATTGGTTGAATAGGAAAAAGAGGTTCCTATGTCGAGTAATTTTGGTGTAGCGCGATCTCAAGTATTAAGCATAGATGCCTAGTTCAGGAGGAGAGCTGACACCTAATTCCATACCATACACTAAGGCCGAGAGATGGTAGACGGAAGGACCGTACCCGTATGGACTCGAGAGCCTAAAAGTTCACATGAATATTCGCCTAGTCTCTAGTGCAATTGACAGTTCCTAGATGGCCACCCATCGTGATGGGCTTTCTTGACCAATGGTTGATCGAGAATTATTAATTAAATTGAACTTAATTAATAATAGTGTTTGGCACTAGCCTAAGTCTAGTTGAAGGGTGAACCTAAAGAGTAAATCATCAAGAAGGGACGAGGAATTAATTGGGAATTAGTTCTATAAGTAATTGGATTACTTAAAAATGAGAGGGATCCACTAGATGGAGGAGCCCCAAGAATAAATTAATAAGATAAATTTATGTTGGACTTGCCCTTATTATTTAATAAGTTGGACTTATTAAGTAATAAAAGCTCATTGGGCTCATATATTTAATTCAATTAAATATATGATGGGCTTAATTAGGTGTGCTTTAATTAAATTAGATTTAATTAAAATTATTGGGCCTTGTATTTTATTTATTAAAATCAGCCCAAGCACCCTTTAGTTAAGTTATTGGAAAATGTTAGGAAAGGAAATCGTTGACTAACAATTTCACTTTTGGAAAAGTGCCATTTTAGTCATCCTTTATTTGAAATAAAAGATTTTATTACCTTATGGATGATAGAATGAACCAAGACACATTCTAATACATCCATAAAAGGTATATATATGTGTTGAGGGCAAAATTACGAAAAGACCGATATGCCCTTAGTAAGGGGTAAAAGTGACATCTTGCGCCACAAAGGTCAAACTTAATTCTACACAAGGCAAAAGGAGAAATCCAGTGGCGTGATTAATAGGCTGGATCGCGGATCTTGGGCCGTAAGCGCGATCCAGGCGCGTGATCTGCGGTAAACTGCCTGATTGAAGGCCCACAAGGCCTATGATCTTGACACGTGGCAACCTCATATAGAAAGTTCAGACTATATAAATACATGGAAATCAAACCGATTAGGTAATTGATATTTTCATAACCAATCTAGCTTCTCTTTATTACATATTTTCGATCCGAAATCTAACTTGAGCGTCGGAGTATCTTCGTCGGGGCCCGACTCGACTAGCTTGACGTGTTTTCTGATCCACAGGAGTTCCTTAAGATCGGGACAAAGAAGTGGATGTGTCGCGTATTCATATCACCTATTTCGATCCTGATCAATATGTATATTAGTTATTTGGAATGACTAATGAATACATAACAAACAACAAAAAAAAAAATTCCTCTCCCTAATTCTCCAATTCGGCCGTCCCCTCTCAAACTCACTACTTGGTGTGTTCTTTATCCCTAATTTTCTTCTAGCAAAGAGGATTGAGAGATCCCAAAATTCTGGTGTGGTGTGGATGCAACTTTAGAGGGCTTCTACATTAAAGCCTTGCGTGATTTATGATTTATGATTAAATTAAGGAGGTTCGATATTCTTGAGTTATAATTTATGTACCTCTCATTTTTTATTCAATCATTAGCCCCATTTAATTTTATTAGTGTTAATATTAACTACATCGAACGCCTGAGAACTACAAGAGTACACCCCTTAAAATTATGGTTTTATTGTGTTTCATTTTAATTTATATAATTTTATACTACCGCTTCTGCTTGTGTGTTCCCATGCCGATCCATTCGCTTTTTGCGTTGCTTTCAACGAATAGGTCATCCACGGAGCAAAAATATTGTGCCTCCTCAGAGGAGGGCTTATTTGAGAAAATGGCCCTTCTTGGAGCAAGATTTAGGAACCTCGTCGGAGAAATAATAAGGTGTCCGTTGAAAGCAGGGCTTAGATGCCTCCACAAAAGAGGGCTTAGGTGCCTGCATGGGCAGAGCTTAGAAGTCCCCAAAAAAGGACTTAAGTACCTGCCCAAAGAAGGGTCTCTGTACTTGTGTGGAAGACTGATTTTTTATGAGAAAAATGCCTTCCACATGAAATCCCTACAAAAAAGCATGTATTAACGCCCCGAAGATGGTAAAATAGACCTCCAAAATTATTAAATCAAAATATGAAAGATAATCCCAAAAGAGAACTTGTATGTGAAAATTATTCCGTAAGGGGGGGGCGGGGGATAGGGTTTACATTTTCTGAGGGGATGCCCCAATAACTCTTGTAATCTTTGAGCGGGGATCATGTCGTGGTAGAGCGACGGTGGTGGGGTCGGAAGAGGGGGTGGTCTATGGGGCTACAATAGAAACGGGTGAGAAGGAGCACGTGGGATCATGGTAAGGGGGTGAGGATGGGTCGGGGAAGGCTGTGTTGGGGTATTTGCAACTTTCTTCTCAACGGCTCGGGTGGGTGCTCCCAATATCCAGACTCTACTAAAATTCTTTCCACACAAAATCAGGCCAATCCTCTTCTTGAGACTACTGCACAGCTTGAGCCCTTTTTCTCACATCATCAGCCCATCTGGATACAGACTGAGCCCACTTCTCCTAAAGAACCAAAGTCGTCAATCTCGCCTTATCCACCGAATCAACCCACTGTTCAGCCCATTTCTTCAAACCCATCTTGTTCCATTAAGCTGACAAACCCACTCTTTGAACATCATAATATTAAACTCCGTTATCTTCCACACTCGTTGATTTAATTGCATTTAATGAGATTCAATATAATTATAAAATATTTACAAAAATTTAATATTTTTTTTCAAATAAAAAATAATCACGCAATCCCTTGATGGTGAAATGACAATGATTATTTTATTCTTGTTGATTTCTATTTAAAGAAAAGTTTTAAAAAAAAATATTAAAAAGATTTAAAAGTGAGTAAAGAAAATAATTCATAGGGCTTATTATTTAAATAAAAGTCCTTTAAAAATTCTAATATATATAATTGTAATTTATAATCGAAAAGGTCATTTTGATAAGTTCATCATAAAAACTGGAAGATTATCATTAGACGAACATTAAAATGAGAGGGTATTTATAGTTTTTCAAACAATAAAAAGTATTTATAATTATGTCAAATTTCAAGAGATGTGGATATAATTTAAAACAAGTCGTAATATTATAGTGTTAGGAATAATTCAAAAAAATATACTAAAACATTAAAAATGTAGTTCTATCAATTTACATTAATCAATATTTACAATTAAAATATATTAATATTCATAAACGGGGAGGTTCGAACCATATCCTATCAGCACAAGTTTTAATTACGACAACTAAATTAAATCTCGCTGCCTTTTAATACTTTATCTATACTAATCTATATCTATCTATACTATATAAAAAGAATCCCATTTTTACTCACTTACACCAATACTAACTTTTTAAATTACCAAAAATATCCTTATATATTTTCAACCACCTTTATTCAAATTCTTCTTTTAATCTATATATCTATACTAATATAAAGTTTTTACTCACAAACATCAGTTTGTAAAACAACGATAGCAAATTTTTTTGGGGGTCAATAATATTGCTAAATAATTTATTATTTTCTTAAAAAAATATGATGTGCTGGTTTATATATTTTATTATTATTTATAATATATTTTAAAGTATAAATAATTACTTATTATATACAAGTAGGGACGGCTTGCCTCAACAACTGGTATAAAAAGAAAAGATTTCCCATATTCACAAATGATGGTAAATGAAACAATTTACTATATTTATGAAGCCAAAAATACCCTTCAAGTAATAAATAACTAACTTATTTAACTTTTAAATTTTACAAAAATTAATAATTAATTTTATTTTTTTAAAATATAATATATTAATTTTTTATATTTCACTTTTATTTATAATAATTATTTAAAATTATAAAAATTATTCATTATATACATATAAAAATCACGCGCCACAACAATTAATATTAAAAAAAAAAAAAAAAAGGAATCAAGTTGACTACAGACACCACATTGAAGCCCACGACCTGATAGATACGTCTCCAAAATGACACGTGATGATATGATTGGAAGTATTCAGCGGCATCACAGAAAATGTATTTCAACTTTGAAAAATTATATAAGTCTGTGCTGAGGCGTAGAGACACGCAGCCAGACTGCAACACCACGCAAACCAGAAAGAGGTGTGAACACAGCGACCGCATCTCTAGTGTTATCAACACTCATTGGACCGCATAAAACTCAATTACCACCCTACTTTCAAATATGTTTTTGTGCGTAAATCTAGTTTAATTGGTAAAATTGAGACTTCATAATTATTTTCTTAGAAAGTGTTTGGCTGGCGTGAAAAATTGAGGAATAAGAGAACTGAAAAAAAAAATTGAATGTATAAGAGATAATCTTGTGTTTGGTTATGAGGAATAAATGAAGGTGAAGTAAAACTCGATGTATATAAAATTCCTTCGGAATCCAATTTTATTTCCCTCCAAGTGGAACTATAAGGTCAAAAGAACAAAAATGTATAGTTCTTTTTATTTTTATTTACTCTATTACTCATATATATATAATTTCTCTCTAATTCTCTTCTAGTTCTTGCTGATAATACCGTACATAATTTTCAAAAAAAAAATAAAATCGCTAAAAAACTACTGCATCAAAGTCAACAATTGGGTAAATAATTTTGTTAGTAATTTTTATTTATTTAAACTAAATAGTTTAGAATAAATGAAAAATACTCATTTCGATGAATATTTTTATTAATAAACGATATACTTATTCTTATTTGATAAATATTTTTATTAATAAGATATTTAAATTTTTGATATACTAAAATTATATTATAATAATAATTTATTTATTTTCTGATAGAAAGTGAAGAGAAGTGTAATTTAGTAAAATTATAAAAGTTAGTCTTTTCTTTTTAATCGATTTTTCTCGTACCAAACAAGCGAAAGTATTTGATATTTACTCCCCTTCCAATCATACTAAACAACTTCAAGGAAAACTATTATTCTCCCCCTTTCACTTCCCCTCCCCCTTCTACTTCCTTATTGCCTCACTTGAACCACACGAACGCTTAGACAATGGATTAGCCGTTCCCTTCCCCCAATATGGTATGAGTTATTTCCATCGTGTAATGAACGAATTTTTTTTCTTGTATTAATTTAATATTTAGTTTTAATTGTTACAAATTTGAGTATTTTTTATATCTATTATTTAGAAATAATTATATATGCATGGTAAGAAAAAATAACATTACTTTGATATTTATTTATTTTATTAATTAAAAAAATTCTTTCACTAAATATTGAATAAATAATGGTAGACGCACAAATGCATTAATCCATTTGATTGTTTGAATTATTTCTTTACTTTGGAAGAAAAATACTATCTGTCTATGTAACGAGTCAATAAATTATTTATTATGTAAATAAATAATTTATATATATGTAATTTTGAAAATTACTATTGCTATATAATTGAAGTAAACATATTCACTAAAATATACATAAATAATTTTTAAAAACAATTAAATATCAAATTTATCATAAAAATAATTTTATTTCATTACTAACCATTATTTTCTAGTTATCAATTATGTAAAGAACTAAGGAACAATAATTCTATTACCTTTTAGTTTATTGTGTATAATAATTATGCGAATGTTATTTAAATTCAATTGATTTTCCTTCGATATTCTATTTCTTATTTGTTTCATTTCCACTTAGAGGGTGTTTGGCTAAGCTTATAAGCTCTTCAAAAGACTTAAATACAATTATTGTCCCGTATCTATAGTGGAAAAACAAGGATTGTATAAACAGGGTGGCAATTTATGCCCTGTATCTATCAGATTGTGTGCGATTTATGTCCTCTGACCAGATTATGACCATTTTGCCCTTTTGGTGTTCAAGGTTTTTATAGTCCATTTTCATGCTCTTAGTTTGACCCACATGATTTTGAAATAAATTAAGCCCACACAAATTCGTACCTTTTTTTTCGAACATTCCAAGTTCTCGATTTTACAGACCTCCTCCAACCATACTACTGCAACAAATGGTTCGCAGGCACATGACTCCTTCAGCAACAAACAACACGGTCCCATTTCATTTCCTACCTTAGGGTGAAAAAGGCACTCTAATATAGGAACTTAATAGAATTTTGGACAAACGGGTTGAACTGAAGCTTTAATTTTAGTGGAAAAATATATGAAATATTACATAGATATTATATCCTCCATTGGAAGAGACAACTGTCTCTCATATGATAGAGGATTTAACTCGTTGGGAAAGCCCCCACAAACTAAGAAATTTAAAAATATAAAGACTCAGAAATCGAAATATTATGATTTGAAGAGTTGGAGAAGTTTTCTAATGTCCTCCATCTGCTTCATTGCTTCCTTATTTATAAGCGTCCGGGGACTTCAAATCCGGACTCCAAACTTCTTTTTTGATGACACCACTGGGTTCATCATCATCTTGTCTCTTTTGGACTACGTCATTGCGTTCATCATTACCACGTCCTTTTCAACTATTGGTCATAATGGCTTGTCGGCCATGTGATTGCTAGTTGGTTTTCCTACTTTGCTAACAGTTGGTCTTTGTTGTTTTTTTACCGACATTCTTATTCTTACTTTTTTACATAATAGAATTTTTACTTCTTTTTATAAAAATTCTTTTGTTTCTCTTGTCCTGATTTGGTTCGGATTACTTTTGTGTGACCCGAATTTTTGTTTCGAACAGGGACATGTCTTGTTTATCACAGCAAGGATATATATGTTTAGTCGTTGCCCAACATGCAGTATGTTGCATGTTTTCATCCTTGTAGCTTCGATCGCTGGTAGCTTATTTCCCATATTAACATCCTCTTCTTCTCAAATAAGCTTTCTGCGAACTCAGTATTTTTTATCGTCATGGAATTTAACAGGAACGATCCATTCACTTTGTTTGAGAAAATTTTGAATGGATACTTGACTTTCTCCGTCTTAGTGAGACAGACCCATAATCCCAAGCTCTTCTGGTAGATATATCATTTTCACTAATAGCTAATACGAGGGCAACTTCTCCTGAGGCAGCTTTGATTTTATTGAAAGCCACCATGTTTGGCCTCTGCAACTTCATAAAATGAAATGCTAGATGAGACCCTCTTCCTACAGTCTTTGGAGCAACTTATACAAATTTTATCTCCAAAATATCGCCTCTCTTTAGGTGGGGTTTATTTTGCCATGAATCAAAGACCACCCACTATTCCACTCTGAAAGTTTTGAAATTTTTGAAAAATTTGGTGACATAGTATGAATTGAAACGAGAGCTCCAAAGTCATACCATTCTCTGACATCCATTGCTTTAGACCCCTCTAACATCCAGACCCTATTTATTTTTTGAATGTTTCGATGATTGTCTTGCCTGAATTTAATCCTTTGAGGAAAATTAATTTTTCTCACATGCGTTGTTAGTTCTGTCAAGCATAAGAATATATTAGTTTGTTAGTATTACCTTAGAAGTGTCTGTTATCGGCATAAGGCTAATCTCTCCCTCCTTAAGCCCAAAGGTGCTAGGTTGACTTGAATTTTCAGGAGTTTCCACTTCCTGTGACTCAATTGTTGCCGTTTCACCAGAGTCTAGTGATGGCCTTGTGCAATCGGTACTTGAATTCGATGCTACAGGTCTAGAGCCCTGTACCCTAAAGGTATGTCTACGGTCATGCTCCCTGAACTAGTGAATCATCCCTTAAGGTGATGCCTTCTCGTAAATCGTTCCATAGCGAGGTGGATGCTAATAAGGAACTCCTTATGGCGACCTGGACTGTATCTATTTCAGCTTGTTGCATCTTTTCGGCAACTTGGGCATTCACGGCTAGCTGCCCGAACTTCTTGTCAAGCTCCTCGAGGCTTTTCCGGAGGTGCCTGAGTCTCAGCATGATGGAGTTTGCTTCAAATGCCTTAGGAAATGTGCAAGAATATTTTCATGAGATTTTATAATGATAATATTATAACAATGATATTGGCGTTCAACTTGCCATCTGATAATACAAGCTTTCTTTATCTTTGATTCTAATTTATTTTTTAAGAAAGCCTTAACATTACTATTGTTAACCTTTAAAGTAAATTCTTTAGCAAGAAAGAATAAAGACCATTTCTTAAAAGCCTTCCAAACCATAAAGAATTTCTTCTAGTTGATGTGCCAAACTTGGACTCGTTGTTCTGATAACAACCCTGCTGTATATCTGCAATGCTCTTCCTCTGTAGTTGTCTTTTTCATGAGAACTACTGCCTATCTATAGTCATTGGCGTCTGCGTAGACTACCAATTCGTCCTTGTCCTATGGTATAGCAAGTTTTGGCAAGTTACTACAAACCTGTTTCAGCTCACAGACCCTTTTTTTGTGTGAATTTCTTCGAATATACAAATTTATTGCATTCGGCGTATATGTATCAATGTCAAATAATTTTTTTTAATTTAATTCAATTATATTATTCCACTACGATGATACGTTTTCGCAACATTACATCATCGAAAATGGCAATTTATTTTTAAAAACAATATCAACAAAAATAATTAATTATTTTGGAGTTCTCTTTGTAACGGTAATGAACAAAACGACATCGTATCCACAATTTATAACGACTTTTGTAACTACTTTTTAAACGGCTATATTTTTGTAATTATTTTTGTAATGGCTTTTCAAATATTATAACTCTCTTTGTAGCGACATGGTCATTCCAAAAATTATATATCTAAGCCACACTTGACTGATTTTTCCCCTTCTCTTCCCTCTCACTTGCTCTTCTCTCCTTTTCCCTCTCGTTTAGGCTACCCCCACGTCTGCCCCACCCATGCCCCACCACCACCATCAGCCACTCATTCTCTCTCCTTCCTCTCTCTCTCTGCCCCCCTCCTCCTCATCCTCTCTCCACCTCCGCCTCTGCTTCTCTCCTCTCTTCGCCTCTGCCACATTTCGGAGGTGCCATTTTATTTTCTAATTTTTATATTATTTTTTTTATTTTTAAATTTTCTGAAATGTGAATATATGGCTTATGTTTAATTGTGTATTTTGTTAAATTGTATTTTTCATTGTTTTAAAATTATGTTTAATTATGTTGTTAATTTTCTGAAATGTATTGATTATGTTTATTTTTTATTTTAAATTATAGTTGAGGTTTGAAATTATGATGATGATGCTTGGAAATTTCTGATATTGATGCTTGAAAATTATGATGATGATGCTTGGAAATTTCTGAATTTTTTTTGAGAATTTCTATAATTCTGAAAAAAATTCAAAATTTTTTCACAATTTCTGAATTTTTTTTTCTGTTTTTTCAAATAAATTTCAGAAATTTTTCATAATTTTTGATTTTTTTTAATTTCTGTAATTTTAAAAAAATTCAGAAATTTTCCATAATTTCTGAATTTATTTTAATTTTTTGTATATTGTTGTAAATTTTTGAATTTTCTACACTTTTCTGTAAATTTCTGCAATTTTCTGCAATTTTTTGAAATTTATATGTAATTATATTAAATATATATGTATTTTTCTAAATTTAGAAACAAAATGAAAATATAGCGTAATAGTAGGTTTATAAAAAAAGACCTTAAGAGGAATTTTAATAAAATTATTAGAAAATTATGGACTATAATGCAATTTTTAGGAAAATTATGCACCTACATGAAATTGTTAGAAAATTAGAGAACCTTAATGTAATTTAGGAAAATAGGAATTTCCTAAAACTATTAGAAATTTATGGATTACAATTCAATTTCTAGGAGAATTATGTATTAGATGAAAAAATTGGACCTTAATGTAATTTCTGATGAAATTTGGACTTTAATGTAATTTCAGATGAAATTTGGACCTTAATGCAATTAGTAGAAAATATTTGGACCTTTATCTAATTGAATGCAATTTTTAGGAAATTAATCAATGGACCTTATATAATTAATGCCAATTTTAGGAAAATAATGGAATTTAATGATATTTTTATAAATATTTTAAGAAAAAAATTAGGGCCTTAATACAATTTTTAGGATAAATTTTGAAGTTTAATGCAAATAATAGGAATTTAAAAAAAATATAATTTTATCAATCATAAGATACAATTATGTGTTTTTAATGTTAATAATTTTTTTAATGATAAATAATGACGATTGGTGCTCTATCACACCTGGAACGAGGTAGTGGCTGTGGTCGTGATCCTAGATGAGCCAGCGAATGCACCTCTAGCCGCCCTATCCTCGGAGGGAGTCTCCTAGCCCTCGCTGATACCTACAGACTCTCCCGCAGTGGGGTCAAATGCTGTGGCGGAGACCAGTAGTACACAGGCCCCGGTGAGGCCGTGGGATGCACCACCACCACAACCACCAGCGCCACTACTTCCCCCAATGGCCCAGAGGCGTTTTATTAGCCTCCGAAATTTAGTTAATTGATTTAATTTTTTTTAATTTCATTTGATTTTAATATTTCATTATTATTTTCAAGTCTGACTACAATTTTCATATGGCCATCAATAATGTGGCCAAAGGGCATTATCCGCATCCCTAGGCCAACATATCCTAGATCCCATAGGAGTATCAACTATTCTGGTTCTAAAAATTGAAGGTAATAATAATATTATTTAATTTTAAGTAATGTTTATATTTTTAAAATTAATATTTATGTAATTTTTTTTTATCAAATTTTCAGATGTCATACTAGTGGGACTGCGACGACGAGTCGATGGTCAAACTCATCAAGTCGTATGCGGGGAAGTTCCTGCAGAAGCGGTTTGCTGACGCACAGAACCAGTGGCCCGACCACTATTGCTGGCCGAGGAGATCTAGCGTCAGTTCCTAATAGTCGATCAAGGATAAGATCAATCGGACCGCCAACCAGGAAGCAGCTGCGATCGTCTACCGCGGGGAGTCGTCATCCATTGGGGTACACAAGCAGAAGATGGTAAGTAGTTTAGCACATATTAGTAATTTCATTGATTTTTTTTATATTTCTAATCGTTTTTTAAGGTGAGTTTTCAACAGGAGACACAACTCAGACGCCCCGTCACTCAGATGGAGGTGTTCGAGAAGGTTTACAAAAAAAAAGTACGACGACCAGTAGAGCGACCCGAGAGCGAAGGAGGTTGCTTTAAGCAATTAAAAGAAAATACATAATTTATTTTTTTAATTTTATATTAGTTTTTTTAATCTAATTATTTAATATATTCACAGGAGATGTTCTTGAGGATGATGGAGGAACGCCAGAGACAGCAAAGCAGCGATGAAGAGCTTCCATTGTCCTCTCAAGGCTCCGTGGCCCCGGACGAGCAGCTGATCGTCGGAAGAGGGACCGAGTATTCGATCTCAGCTCTGAGGCCGACCACTCGATTGTTGGATCATCGCAGGCGACCCGTTCGACTACTCCCTCGCCCTCACCACCACAGCTGCAGCGCCCCGACATAGATGATTGGGTGTTGGCACTCGAGCGCTACATCAGAAGCATCGATCCCAACTGACCCGATTATCTGGCGCTCGAGCGTCCAACAAATCCCCCAGCACCTAACGGTGAACACGCGACTACTGGGGATAATATAGATTAGCATTTCTTTTTGTGTTTTGTAAAAATACAATATGTAATAATATTTATATTTTTAAATTAATATTTTATTTTTTTGTTATATTATGTGTTTTTTATATTATTTCATTTAGTCAATTTTACAAAAAAAACAAATATTAAAATATATTAAATAAAATAATAATTTTTATAACTACATTTGTAACAGCTTTTGTAATATACCAGTAGTAGATAAAATCGTCAATCCATTACAAAGAATGTGACAAAAACAGTTACTAATTTCGAAATAGGCCGTTTCAAAGATCGTTACAAAATCAGTAATTCAAAACAGTTACAAAGAATATTACAAAAATCGTTTCAAATATCTGATAAAACTATACCTAATTGTGTTTCCAAGATCGCCGTTAAAAATGAAAAAGTTGTTACAAATTAATTTAAAAATCGTTACAAAAACCGTTCCAATAAAATGATTTTTTTGTAGTGGTGTTCTCCCACAACTTGCTTCAGTTGTCTGCATATTCAAATGCTGCTTGGGCTTCTTGCTAAATTACCAGGAGTTCCATCACTGACTTTTGTGTATTCCTTGGGTCCTCTCTTGTTCCGTGGAAGAGAAAAAAATAAGCTAAGGTCTCTAGATCATTAGCAGAAGCAAAGTATCGTAGCATGGTTTCCATCGTATGTGAGTTGCTTGGTCGTCATATCTGCTGCGTGATTTTCAGGTTCCTGTCCAGAAACCAATTCCGTTTTGTGTGATAATCGCGTTGCACCCCAAATCACGGCTAATCTCATTTTTCACTAGAGTGCCAAGCATCTTGACATTGATTGTCACTTGGTGCACGATCAATACAAGCTCGGGTTCATTCATCCGTCTTACATTTTCGGGGCGAATCAACCCGCAGACATCTTCACCAAGTCACTGTCTGTGCCTGCCTTTACTCATTTGATGAGCAATTTGAGCTTGGTCTCTCAAGCTCCACCTTGAGGGGGAGCTGTAGCAGCATGACAGTTCAAGCTGATAATTCAAGAGTTGAGCAGAGTTACAGTTCATTAACTTAAATCCTCTTCTTAGTACAAAGTCGTGTTCTCCAATGGCGTTTCTATTAGTTGGGATAGTTCCTTACACACGTTTTTGCTTAGTTAGCAGCTCACGTGCCAGGTTAGTTGAGTTAGTTTGAGTTTTCTTCTTGTCCGTTTCGTGTATATAAATGTAATGAAATATACAACTGAATACAGATTTTTCATACTCTGAAATTATCTTCTCCATATCTTCTGTTATTGAAAATTCACACAACTTAAATTGTTCACAAACATATGTAATATAGCCCAAACAAAGAGTGAAGTTAGGCTAATTCTGTAATATAGGCACATAAATTCTACGTACATAAAAATCCTAACATATATACTCACAACAACATACTCAAATGAAACTACAAAAAATATGAAAATAAAATAAAATAAACTAAAAAATAATAATGGCAAAGAAACGCTTGAACAATAGTCGGGAAGTTGAAACTTCGCTCCTCGTTGTTATAGTAAGGGATAATTACACTCCCTTCTCTTGATGTTTGGTCAAAGAAAAGTCGAAAAAAATATGTATTTATCCTTAATTGACTCATTACTGATTTGCAAGTAATAAATTTTTTTCTATGATCAAATTACCTTCATACGTCTTCACGCATTAATGTATGTTAGTATATCGTCATCGTTATAAGGGTAGATTAGTCAAGAAAAAAATTAATTAACCTACATTAAGTCAATAATAAGTCAATCGAGGGTAAATATCAAGTTTAGATCAGTTTTTTTTATTTAATATAAGCACATTAAGTGAATTTTAACGAATGAAATGACTTATCTGTTATATGGAAGCAAATTTCAGAGGTACTGGGGTGTAATTTCCCAAAATCATAAAAAATTTACGTATAATTACACAAAATCTCAGGAGAACCAAGTATAATTATTGCTTATAGTAATTAGGAATTACATTCTTCTTTGAAACGAGAATCAAGTGTATAAGTTTTTTTTTTCCAAGTGTATGGGTAAATAGTTCAATAAACCTTCCAAATATTTGTAATATCTGACAATTCCCCAGCAACATGAATTTAATTTGATGTGTTTGTTGATACTTCACAAAAAATATTTCGTGCACTTTGAATGTTGGTACTTTGTATTTCGATTTGATTGGGCCGTAGGTTCCTAAACTCCCAAATGATGTAAAAAGTAAGGGTCTAAAGATAGATGGTATGGAGAGTGAGGACGTGACTTTGTACTAACTCTACAACCTCTGCTTCCAGAAGAGACAAAATAAGGATCTTAAGTGATGATGCAAAAAGAGAAAAAGAGACTCCAAAAGGAACGGTTAAGAAGAAAAGTAGCAACACGAAAAGCGAGTTCCGCTACGTCTCCATCATGAGTTCTAGCGATATCAGTGTCGCAATATGCACCTTCCATTTCAGTTATGGTGCTGATTTTGGATTCCCACCGCACCTTTGTAATAAAGGCAAATATGTTGATTTTGCTCATTATTGTGCTATTACCTTAAAGGGTTTATACACTGCGGCTATATTTAGGCGAATAGCAATTTAAGATTCCTGTAATATTAAAAATGAGCACATTATTTCTTATGGATAAAAATATAACAATTCATCTCCTTATGTTTTTTAAAAGATATAAGGAAGTTAATCGCTATTTGTTTTTTATAAGAGGATAATCTGCTCATTTGCGATATCACAAGGGGGTTGCTTGCATTTTTTCCTATTTTCATCAGTGTATAATATAATGGATGATATCTTTACTAATTCAATGTAGCGGTGTGTTTACTAGTGTTTTTGTCAGCCCATTACTAAATTTGGGCTGTAATTACCAATAATTGTGGCTGATTACAAGTTAGAGAGAGACGGTTTAGATAGTGGTTTGCTTCCACTTAACCGCCCTTAAATTATCTTATACATTACCATTATTACCCTCAGTTTCCACCAAAATTACCTCCTTTTTGTTCAGATGTAATTAATGCGCCTAACAAAGACTATAACGTTCTTTCTTCTTGAAATATATTTTTTTTCCTCTGTAATTTCTATAAAAATGGATTCCTTATCTATTATTGTCCTTTAAAGTATTTTAATATAAGTAATAAACAGTTATTTTTGTGTTTCCGTCACATCTTCAAGTTCGTCCCTCTTGGAGTTTTATAGCGAATAATATATTACAAACAGGAGGAAAAAAAAAAGAGAAAAAAGAGGGCCAACGCAGTTGAAGAAGCTTAAATTGGCGGGGAAGAAGTACAACTCTTCCAAGCCTACGGCAATGAAAACACTTCTAGGGAGAGAAAAATGAATTGAATGAAAAATGAAGTGTTACGCAGACCAAAATATGTGATGGATGGCCATGACATTGCCTTTGTCGATAAAGTAATTTCGACACACAATCCACCATTTTGTCCAAGTCTACTAATTAGCCTTATAATCAAACGCATTTCAGAACTGATAAAAATGAGTCATCTACCAACTAATCAACAACACAATCACGTTTTCACTCCGAGTGCGTAAACATCAATCGAGGTAAATATCAATTTTCTTTCAATTTTTTTTATAATATCAATAAAATTCAATGAATTTTAATTAATGAAGAACATATTTGTTAGACAAAAATAAATTTCAGGAATGCTGAATATAATTTTCCAAACAATAGAAAATCCATGTGTAATTAGACCAAATCTTAAGATTGGAAAAATAATCATCCCCAAAAAAAGAGACAATTGGGAGTGCAGAGTGCAAAACCCTTTACGTTGGGAGAATGTCTGTTGATAGCCCAAATATTTTATAAAATGAATGAACTTATAAGATGTTCGGGAAAAAATAAACGTTAGCCAAACATTCTCTTTAAGTTCATGTTCGACTAAATTATAAAGTTACATAGACCCAATTTGACGATTGCTAATCGCCAATTATTCAATTAAAGATAAGTAATAAACTACAAATTATATAAAAACGTGAAATAGATATGAAATTTAATCCAAAAACAATAATTATAAGAGGAGTGAAACAGCACAAAAATTGCATTTGCACTCGAAAACGCAGACTCCATCAGAGGCTTATTTAAATAATAATGAAATTTCAACGTAAAATATAACCCCCTGACCTCAACATATGAGATGTAGAACGCCCCCCCCCCCACCCCCCAATTAGATAGACATGGTATGGTATAAAAAGAAAGCTCATGCGCACGCCAGTTCCTGAGAACTATGGACAATCATCATTAACCACAGGTGATGTAAGTAGGACTCAAATGGACGGTCAGAAGTTTACCGTCACATAACCTATCTGTCGTGCTAAAACCTATTGCAAGAGCCTTATTAGCATCACCATTCACCACAAGAAGCTACATATACTCCACTCAATAGCATACTGAACTGAGAAGAGAGGGCTTCAGCAAAATTTCCAATTCAACATAAAACGTCATGGGATATGTATCTAAATTATGACAAGTATAAGGACCAGAATGCAAAGAACAACAAATATGACCCCCCAAATTCATCCTGATGGATCCAAATACCCGACCCATTTCATTTTCTTCTCACTCTGACCTGTTCGCGTACCTCTCCACCTTATCATCGTTCAGATTGATTCCCACCATTGCTTCCCCGAGGCCGCAGCTCACCTCCGCCAGCACTTCTGGGTCGCTGTAATGGGTCACCGCCTGGACTATCGCCCGCGCGCGTCGGGCCGGGTCCCCGCTCTTGAACACCCCGGACCCAACAAACACGCCGTCGCAACCGAGTTGCATCATCAGCGCCGCGTCTGCAGGGGTGGCCACTCCTCCTGCGGCGAAGTGAACCACCGGAAGCCTCCCGAGCTGCTTAGTCTGCATCACAAGATCGTACGGGGCCTGGATCTTCTTGGCGAAGGTGAAGACCTCGTCGTCGTCCATGTTGCGGAGGACTCGGATGTCGCCCATCACGGAGCGCACGTGGCGCACCGCCTCGATGATGTTGCCGGTGCCGGCCTCCCCCTTGGGGCGGTGCGGCGCCCCCCGGAGGTGGCGGCAGCCGCAGACGAAAGGGATACGGAAGTTGTGCTTGTTGATGTGGTTCTCATCGTCGGCGAGGGTGAGCACCTCGGACTCGTCGACGTAGTCGATGCCGATGGCCTCAAGGATTTGGGCCTCCACGAAATGGCCGATTCGGGCCTTGGCCATGACAGGGATGGTGACGGCCTGCTTGATTTCCTTGATGAGTTGCGGGTCGGACATACGGGCCACGCCGCCTTGAGCCCGGATGTCAGCAGGGACCCGCTCCAGGGCCATGACGGCGCAGGCACCGGCCTCCTCCGCTACGCGGGCTTGCTCGGGTGTGACGACGTCCATGATGACGCCGCCACGAAGCATCTGGGCCAGGCCGACCTTGACGGAGAAGGGGGATTGCTTGGTGGTTTCGGTGATTGCGCCGTTGCCGTAGACGGTGACGACTCCACTTCCAGCCATTGTTTGTATTGGATTGATGATTGAGGCAAAGATTTGCAAGTGGGTGGGCGAGAGAGAGAATGGAAATTGAGGAGATAGATAGGGGAAGGAAGAGAATGGTTGTGAGGGTTAAGTAAGGGAAGGGGGAGAGAGAGTGAGGAGGTGGAGATTGGGACTCAAGTGGCTATGGAACTCCCACAATAAGCCTATACATTGCATCTTTCATTTTTTATTAATTATATCACTGTTTTATGAACTAATTCCTTTTTTGGTTTCATTTGCCCATTTTCAATTTTATATTATTTTAAATTATCAAATTATATTTGCTTCGAGATTCTTTTTTATGGGATCATAAATTTTGGAAAATTATTTTTATTAGGGAATAGTTACACTCTCTTTTTCTAAAATTTCATGTAATTATATTTTAGATTTTTTATAATTACTGATGTTATAATATACCATCGAATTTACTGATGTTAAAAAAAAATTATATTTACCCCCAATTGATTTATTACTGATGTATTGCAGGTCATATAAGTTTTTTTATGACCAAATTACTCATATACGTCTTTACGTGTTAATGCATGTAAGGAAGTTTATCTTTATCATTATAAGGGTAGTTTAGATGCAAATATCAATTTTTATTTAGTTTTTTAATTAATATCAGAAAACGGAACTCATTTATTAGACGAAAACAAACCTTAAAGGTGTTATATGTAATTTCTCAAATTATAGAAAATTTAAATATAATTACACCATACTTGAGAGAAAGAGAACGTAATTATCCCAAACATTATTACAAAACATCATATTTTTTCATATAAAAGATTATCACAAAATATTTATGCAAACACAGTTTTATTCTATTTTGTGTATAGAAAACTATCATAAAATATTTTAATTCACATACATTTTCATTTTATTTGGTCTTCTAAATTACAAAAAAAAAAATCTTAGAAAATATAAAATCAAATGCATTTTTATTCTATTTAGCCTTTTCGTACGAAAATAATAATTCAAATACATTTTATTAATAATCAAAACCCATTATACCAAAAATTCACTTAATAATATTAAAAGTTTAAAATTGATTGAGTAAAAAAAGAATAAAATTCTAAATATTAATTTTTATTTCATATGAACTTTGTGCAAAAATTACAAATTAATGTAACCTTACACTATTAAAGTATAGAGTAAATTACAATTGTCTCCTCTTAAATTTGGCATATTACGAATAACCCCTTATTATTTAAAAAATTACAAATATTCTTTTCAAATAAAAATAATTATGTGGCCCTAGATGGTGAAGTAAACATTACTACTTTACCCTTGTTAAAATTCTTTTAAAAATAAAACAAAATCTTGAAAAAAAAAATAAAAAAATTAAGGGTGGGTAAATTAAATAATCTATAGAGAATATAAATCTATAAAAATATTTTAAAAAATTATAAAATATACATAATCTTATACTTTATAATTAAAAAGAATATTTTGATCAATTTATTATAAAAAAAATTAATTGAGGCAAAATATTTATAATTATACCAAATTTTAGAGAAGGTGGTGGTAAAATATATCAAGACAAACCGAGAAAGGAATGACATCACCTAAATTCAAAAATGTATATATAGAGAGAAAGCAATGATGTCAAATAAATTTAAACCCCTGTGATATTGTAAATGTGTAAATTATTCTCTTATAAAAATATTAGTAATTTACTCTTTGTGTTTTTTAAAATGCAGCAATTTATCCACTTTAACAGGAGAGTGAATTGCTTCATCTTAAAACTGAACTTAAATATATAAATTAATACAATAATTATCTTAGTCTTACTATATTATTATATATACAGAGAAAGCAATGATGTCACTTTATTCTTTAATGTAGATAATAACTTTATTATTAAAAAAACTTAAAATTTAGATTTAAAACTCCATAAAAATTGAGAAGTGGTATTTAAACCGTAGAGGTATTATTGATTTTCTTTTTTGGTATAATAATAATTGGTAAAGGAGTCTCCTTACATGGGACAATTTTGGGATTTTGTTTAATCATGAATTTCATCATTTTTAATGGCAAAGGAGAGGCCACAAGGGAGAAAAGGGGATGAATGTTCTCCACCATTGCTGCGCTTCAGATTTCATTCGCAATGGGACAATATATGGAGTTTTGGTCCATGTGATAACTAGTGGTAATCATACACAATCTTGTCTTAAAGTTCTTACTTCACCATCACCACCATCGCCGCCGCTGTCACTGCCAAAAATTCTTGTTCGAATTAAATTTGATTGGACCAAATCAATAACAAAATAAGTATATTATTTGTCATATGATTAATTGAAATTCGACTGAATCCGATTCAGGCTAGTATTTTTACCACCACCACCTGATCAAATGCCCAATTCTTCCTCTTGAGGATGTTTTCGCGTAGCTATAAGATGTTGAGAAGTATTTACCAGTTATTTTTCATAATGAAGCTAGTTTATAAGATTAAAAATAAAAAAGTTAATTATATTGATATTTTCTGAGGTGGACTTACTTCACAAGTACTTCATATTATTTATAAAACTATAGGTACATTTTTAAAGGGGTGTTAGTGTAAAATCCTGCTGATGAGTAGAGTGCGTCCTTATAATTACAACTACGACTGCAACTGGTGTATTGTAATTTCGTAAAAGACAATAAGTATTTATATAATCAGGCGTAACCTTAGGGTGTCAATGCAATTTACCACAAAAATAAAACATTAGAAGCTTATAAATTCTTTTCTGTTATAAACTTAGAGAAATTTTAAATTTATTGGCCTATCACTCCTAATATAATATAAAGATTAAAATATTATGTATTTCCTCCAAATCACTTTCTTATTCTCTCAAAAAGTTTCTTTTACAAATGAAATACATGGTGGTATTTATAGACCACCAAAATTATGGTTACAAAATATACCATAACTATTATAATTACAAAATTATGGGGGATACAAAAGGTAACATAATGGATGTTAAAAATGAATATCAAGAGGTGTATGCATTAATATATACATATTATATATAATACTCCTCCTTGAATGCATACCTCTTTATCATATACATCGTGCCTCGTTAAAAACTTTGCCTAGAAAAACCTAATGGGATAAAAACCAAGACTAAGGAAAATAGTATAGTTGTATAATCTCCCCCTCAATTTAAGCAGATATCTTGCAGGTGTCACATGCCAATATTACGTACGAGTTGTTTGAACACTTTTGCTGGTAATGCCTTCGTAAATAAATCTGCTAAGTTCTGACTTGATGAAATTTGTTTAACATCAACTTTGCCTTCTATTTGAAGCTCGTGAGAAGAAAAATTTTGGTGATATGTGCTTGGTTCTGTCCCCTTTAATATAACCATCCTTGATTTGGGTGATGCATGCCACATTATCTTCATATATTACTATGGGACTTTTCTCGATTGATTCTAGTCCACATGATTCACGTACATAATGTATTAATGATCTAAACCATACACATTCACACCCAGCCTCATATAATGCAATAATTCTGAATGATTTGATGAGGTGGCTACCAAAGTCTGTTTGGTTGAACAACATGAAATAGCAGTTTCACCATACATGAATACATATTCAGATTGAGATATAGCTTTATATGGATCAGATAAATACCCCGCATCTGAATAACCAACTAAATTGGTTGTTTTGGCATCATCATGCCTTTCAAAATATAGTCCCGTATCACTTGTTCCACGTAAATAACGTAAAACGTGTTTAACACCATTCCAATGTCTCTTTGTTGGTGTTGAATTATATCTTGCTAGTAGATTAACTGAAAAAGCTATATCTGGTCGGGTATTATTAGCAATATACATCAATGCACCAATTGTACTGAGATATAGTACTTCTGGACCCAAAATCTCATCATTATGTGCTGGACGACGGAACGGAACTTTATTAATATCAAGCGATCGAACTACCATAGGTGTACTCAATGGATGAGCTTTGTCCATATGAAAACGCTTAAGGACTTTTTCTATATAGCTCAATTGATGAATGAAAATTCCACTCTTAGTATGTTCGAACTGCAGGTTGAGACAATACTTTGTAGTACCTAAATCTTTCATCTTAAACTCAACTTTTAAGGAATCAGCTGCTTGTCGAATCTCTTCAGGAGATCCAATAATATTCAAATCATCAACATACACAGTTATGACTATAAATCCCGACTTTGGTCAAATCAGATGCCTTTGATTGAGTAAGAATCGCTTTAGGGACTTCTAAACGAGCTGGAACATTTTCAGCTGCAATATGTGATTTTGTGACCTTTTTGGTATCTATCAAAGCTTTTGGTAGCCTATTTGCAATACTTTGCAAATGTATGATCTGTTGAACTTCAAGTTCACTATCATTTGTCCGTGGATCCATAAAAGATATAGATGTTGCACTCCATGCAATATCTTTCCTTTTAATCTCCTTATCTACTCCCCCTAATGCTGGAAATATTATCTCATTAAATTGACAATCCAAGTACCTAGCAGTGAATTAATCACCGGTCATTGGTTCAAGGTACTTAATAATTGAGGGAGACTCAAAACCAACATAAATTCCTAGTCTCCACTGTCGCCCCATTTTAGTTCGTTGAGGAGGGGTATCGGGGCATACACCTCACAACCAAACACCTTTAAATGAGAAATATTTGGTTCTTTTTGGGAGACCAATTGTAATAAAAAATATTTATTGTAAGCGGTAGGTCTAAGACGTATTAGAGCTGCTGCGTGCAAAATTGCATGCTCCCATGCCGAGGAAGGCAATTTTGACCTCATCAATAAAGGTCTAGCTATTAATTGTAACCGCTTAATTAACGACTCTGCCAGGCCGTTTTGAGTATGTACATAAGCAATTGGATGCTCCACAACTATCCCAATTGATTGATAATAATCATTGAAGGATTTATAAGTAAATTCTCAAGCATTATCTAACATTATCCTTTTAATAGGATAATCAGGAAAATGAGCCCTCAATTTAATAATTTGGGCTAACAGTCTTGCAAAAGCAACATTTCGTATTGATAACAAGCTTACATGTGACCAACGTGTTAGTGCGTCAATCAACACCATAAAGTATTTAAATGGCCCACATGATGATGTTATTGTCCCGCATATGTCTCCTTGAATTCGTTCAAGAAATATAGGAGATTCTATATTCACTTTTGTCATAGATGGCTTTGTAATCCAAGAGAATAAGCCGAACATATAAAATCATTTTTAACAAGGAACTTCAGGTCCTTTAGTGGGTGTCCATATTAATTTTTAATGATTCTATACATTATTGTTTTACCTAGATGGCCAAGTTTATCATGCCACAAAGTAAAAATACTTTGATCAACTAATTTCGGGTTAGTGATACTATGTGTTTTAACAGAGTTTATCATTGTTCCATATAAACCAGAACTATATGTTCTCATTCTTTCTAAAACTTGCTTCTGGTCAGTTTTATATGCTGTAAGGTACAAATATTCGATACCATTTTCATTCATGGTTTCAATATGAAAACCATTTTGTCGAATATCCTTAAAACTCAATAAGTTCCTTTGTGATTTACTAGAATATAAGGCATCATTGATATGTAATCTTGTTCCTTCATGTAACAAGATAGTAGCTCTTCTGGAGCCTTCAATAAGATTACTAACTCCTGAAATAGTACTCACGTTTGTTCTTGTCATTAACAAGTTTGAGAAAAATTTCTTGTTTCTCATAATTGTATGCGTAGTTGCACTATCAACAAGACAATGCTCCTTGTCATTGAGATTTGTAATGGCTTGATCCATTCTATATAAATAAAAATAGGCATAATAAGTAAAAGAAAAACTTCATTCATAAAATATAAAAACATTACAAGATTAAAAGAAATTCCCTACAAATGAAAGTAAACATTACTGAATAATAGAAACATACTAATGACATATGAGATAAATCTAATCAACAAACATGTTGAAATTCTCAGTAATGTCACAAAACTGTAAGGGTAGCTCAGAGAAACTTTTGTCATCATTTTCAATAGACTGGAAAAAATCTGAAGCATCCATGTGGTTATTATCTCAGATTCCAGCCTGTACAAAATTAGTCTCAATTTCTTTACTCTTTGCTTTCGAAGAAGCCTGGTATAATTTGACTAGATGTTTTGCCGTACGACAGGTACGGGACCAATGTCCAGACATCCCAAATCTACGGCAAAGATCTCCATTTGTAGTTTTCTCTTGTTGATTCTTTGCCTTATTTCCATTGTTCTTCTGAATATTTGGATTAATCCATGTATTACCACGACCACGACCACGACCACGACCGCCTCGACCACGACCATAAGAATGGCCCCGCGGTGAGCCATGGTATCGACCACGCCCCTTTCATGAAGAAATAGCATTTGCTTCAGGTAATGCCGTTGAAATTTCAAGAAGTGGTTCAGAACCAGTGGGTCGGGTGTGATGGTTATTCAACAAAAGCTGATTATTTTCTTCTACAACAAGCAGGCATGAAATCAACTCTGAATAGGTTTTGAACCCACGTTCCCTGTACTGCTGCTGGAGTACAAGGTTAGATGCATGAAAAGTAGAAAATATTTTTTCCAACATTTGTTCATCCGTCACATCTTCTTCACATAGCCTCAATTTTCTTTAATTCTTTCAATTCTGACAAAACGATTCTATATTGTGCAATTGAAACAGGTGCTGTCTCAAGAATAGTATTAGCTAGATACGCTTCACATCCTCCTTTAGATAGTTAGTTATGAAAGCACCTCGAAGTGCGAGTGGGTCGGCCCAAGAACCCGCAGGTAGAAACAGCGATAATAAAATGCACAAATTAAAACGAAAAACGCAATAAAATCATAGTTCCAAAGGGTGTACCCTTGAAGTTCCCTGGCGTTCGATGTAGTTAATAAGAATACACGATACTGAAATTAATGTAGCTAATGGTTGAATGTAAAACTAGAGGTGCATAAATCATAAATCAAGAATTACCTTTGATTTGATTTATTCTAAACCTCCTTCGTTTGATTCGTTCATGCAAGGCTTCAATATAGAAATCCTCTAAAGTTGCGTCCACACCACACTGGGTCTTGGGACTCCTCAACTCAATTTGCTACAAAAGAATTAAGGAGAAAAATGCACCAAGTGTGTACAAGAGGGGGTTCGGCCGAGTGGAGTAATTGGAGAGAGGGAATTTATTTTCATGCTTTGTTATGTATTCATTAGTTATTCCAAATAACTAATATACATATATATACTTTGTATGGATGCATTAAAATATGTCTAGGTTCATTTAACCATCCACAAGTTAATAAAATCCTTTATTCCAAATAAAGCATTACTAATATGGCACTTTCCAAAAGTGAATTTTTTTAGTCAATAATCGCCTGTTCTAATCATTTCCACCAACTTAATTAATGGGCTTAGGCTGATTTTAATTAATTAAAATAAAAGGCCCAATAAATCTTAATTAAATTCCACTTAATTAAGTCCATCATATATTTTATCCAATTAAATATATGAACTCAATAAGCTTTATTAAATAATAAGTATAGCTTATTAAATAATAACGGCAAGCCTAATATAAATTTAATCCAATTAATTTATCCTTGGACTTATCCATCCAATGGATCTCTCTCATATATATGTAATCTAATTACTTATGATTCCTCGTCCCTTCTAGGTGATTAAATCCTTTTGGCTAGACTTGAGCTAGTGTCCAACACTATTATTAATTATATCCAATTTAATTAATAATTCTTGATCAACCCTTGATCAAGGAAGCCCGTCATCACGGGTGGTTGTCTATCAATAGTCCATTGCACTAGAAACTAGGCAAAAATCCATGTAAATTCTTAGGCTTCTAAGTCCATACGGATATAGTCCTTCTGTCTACCGTCTACCGTCTCCTCACCTTAGTCTAGGGTATGGAATTGGGTGTCTATTCCCATCCTAAATTAGGTGTCTATGCTTAATACTTGAGATCGCGTTACACCAAATTGCTCGACCTAGGAACCTCTTTTTCCTATACAACAAATGACTGCGGCCACAGGTTTATAGAGCGTTAACGCATCTCCAAGTGCATAGGAGATACCTCTGTCACATTTTGACAGGGGACAAATCCTCTTCTTGGAACTCTATCCTTGCTATATACTTTGAATGCACTAGACAAGGCTTATGATGACTATGTCTAACACACGATCACCTCTCGCACAAATCTAAGATACAATCATCGCATGCATATGACTGCCGTGATTCCTCAAGTCTAAGGACAACTCCCGTACCTTTGGAGCTGGGGACTGAAGTCATACCAACCAAACCTCCAAGGCTTCCATATAACGATCCCCACGAGTCAGTTCAGTTGATTCAACACCTAGCCAATCGGCCAATGAAGATCGCATAGACGTCCCAATTCTATCACCGATGAAACACGACACTCATCAAATGAATGCGACTCTTAATGCAAGTTACATAGGACACTTCGATTCCCATTCTCGAGGTCCTCGATTTAAAAAATTGCAGAACCAACCCTAAACAGTTGGTTTCACGACCGTCATCCTATGCGCAGTCCAACTGTTGCACGGTTGTTCAAGGTGGTCTGTGGGCTTTGTTGTGATCTTTAAAAGAAATGCAAATATAAATGTAATGAGCACAACAAATGAAATGCCAATAGCGAATACTCATTTTATTCACTGAATAATATTAAATAAAATCAAGTTATTGTCAGAATAGATTACAAGCATGTCAATTCAATTGGCTTTCAGATCACCTATTCTAACAAGTTATCACTTTTTTTTCTCCCACTATAACTGTCTTCATCTGCCCATTGATTGCTACAACCACCTCTTTTGTTTGAGAGTATACCAAAGCATGATTACTAGATAAACCATACCTAAAATGACATCAAACTCCTTAAGGTTTATCACAATCAAATCTGCATATAGAGTGACACCCTCCACTATTATCGAAAAAGATCTCACTACCATATTAACTAATATAACCCCACCGGCCAGTATAGATATACATAAATCATATTCCAATAGTTTTATATTAGTATGCATACGGGATGCAAAATCATGCAATATAAATGAACGAGTAGATCCTGGATTAATCAACATATGCAAATAGATAAAAAAACTAGTAATAACCTCGTGGGTAGGAGCTTGCTCTTTCATAATAGCATACACCCTTGCTTGTGGTTGAGGATAACTACTTTGCCCTATTGATGTTGTAGAAATACTCCCATTGCCTCGACCACCTCTGCCTTGCCCTCTACTCATACCAACTTGATGTGCGCCCCCCCCCCACATTGCTCGGCCTTGAAGTCTGAGGTCCCCTAGCATTATCTCCATATGTAAGACAATCCCTGATAATATGTCCTGGATGATGGCAACAATAGCATACAATTCACTGGGTTCCCCAACATTCATCAGTGTGTCTCCTTCCACAATTGACACAAGATGGAATATTTCTGCCATTGGATGATCTAGTTGAATCCTGTGTTCCCCCAAATCCAACCGAAGTTGGCCCATCTCTACTAGAAGACACTAAAAGAGACCTGTTAATCTGACCCATGCTTCGACCTCTATACCAACCTCTCTATGAACCAGATGCTCTAAGGACAATTGCACCACTTTATCCAAGTGTAGGATTTAGATTTCCAATCAATTTCTTCTGTTTAGCCTCAACAGAACTCCTTTCAAGGAATATCTCTTCTACTCTTAGTGCTACCAACAATGCACCTTAACACAGAGGTTTAGTTGTTATTTTCTTTCGAATCTCGAGTCTCAATCCTCTCTCAAACCTGTCTCACTTTAATTCTTTATTACTCACCTCTTCTGGAGCATATTTTAATTCATACGAATTGCAATTAATACTCAGCAACAAATAACTCATTTTGCTTCAGTTCAAGAAATTCAACTTTCTTACAATTTCTGTAGACCAGTAGAGTGTATTTGTCAACAAATTCCTTCAAGAAGTCATTTCAAGTCAAGGGGATTGGTCGATTCTTGCTCCCCGTAATTGTTTCCCACTAATGCAAAGCGTCTTTCTAAACCAAGGACACTACGTACCTCAGCTTTTGCTCAGAAGTGCATTCAATTTGGTCAACACTCTCTCCGTTTTCCTAAGTCATTCTTCTGTAGGATTAGTTGTACCTGCAAATATCTTCGCTCCCTGTCTCCTCACTATCTCATAATTTTTATCAATGGTTGCATCCTGTGGTTGAGGTTGAGGTTGTGTTATGGAGCCATCCTTTGCATAATTCCTAGGAGTTGTTGCATGAAAGGATTTGCTTTTGGTTGTGGAGCGTTGCTATTTTGGGCTTCTAACCCCTGATGTTTTGACTCATGATCATATGACCTTGCACAGACTCTAATGACTCAGTTGGGCCAGCAGCAGTTTCACCTGACGCTTCCATCCTATATGAAATACACACATGTAATTAGATTCCCAATATGTACCCAAGATATATAATACCACATTTCATCAAATACTCCTCAGAAAATCTAATCCCTGCTTTGATACTAGCAAATGTAGCGGCCACTATTGATACTACGGCTATATCTCCTCTAAATATCTTATTTAAAACCCTGTTTGTATATATATATAAATATGCACACATCATTCAAACGTCACAACAGACACAGGCAACCCACAAGATTATATATATACATATGTACATATTCCAAACACCACAAGGTAAACCATCATAAGTGACTCCTACATCGTCCACATTTTCAATTCTTCTTTATACATTCAAAATGTAGTTGTATTTAACTGCGGTATGAGAGGAGAGGCGAATCTGATTATTGCAGTTCATTAGGCAGTCTAAAGCATGAAGATAAATTAATTTGGCATTTTGACTCGTCAGGAAGATTTTCGGTAAAAAGTGCGCACCATCTAGCACTTTTGCTCCTCAGTAGATCTTTACCATCTCCCTCAAGCATAAAAGAGGCTTCGTGAATGTCTCTATGGAGCAGACATGTACCTCCCAAGATCAAGACGTTTGGGTAGAGTTGTGCAAGGGAGCGGAGTCAAATATGGCCAACCTATCACGCAGAAATCTGGAGGTTATTGATGTGTGTTCTGTTTGTAAACTAGCGGGAGAAGATGACCTACGTTTGATCCTATCACGCCCTTTCTCAGGACAAGTTTGGGTTCTCTCAGATCTCTTGTCAAGAATTATTTCAGATTGGAGAGGAAATGTGGAGGGGTGAATGAGGTTTACTTGTAATTAGTTGGATGGCGTGCTAGAACTTGTGCGTAAATAGTAACAAGAGTTGGTCGAAAGGAAAAAGGCGGCGAACCATTAGGGGTCTCACACTCCGCCATGCATCTTCAATCGAAGTTTGGAGAATGGTCTAGAAGTCTCCACAGTCCTCCTGTTGCGAAGAAGGAAGAAGAATCATGATCTCCTCCACTAACAGGTGTTATCAAGATTAACTTCCACGGCTTATTATTTGAAGCTCAAGGCATATCAGCGGTGGGGGTAATGGCACGAAGCTCAAAGGGGGCATGCTTGGGATGAAAAATGGGACACTTTTGATTGGCTGCAGACCCTATGCATACTGAATTTCTCGGTGCCGCTACAACAATTTAATTGGATTTGGCTCAAGGACAGTCACGAGTTATAATTCACAGGGACAATGTTTCTGTTATACGTAAACTTGAGTCTGTTGAAGAAGCCCTACTCCTACTTGGTCCTTTACTGCAGCATGTTAGAGCTACAGCCAAGTTGTGTTTTATCTTGTGTTTTTATTCATGTTAATCCTAGGAATAATAGTGTTACTCATCAGTTCGCTAGACTCGCTAGGCATGATGATGAAGGAGACTTTGATCCTCCTTTATTTGGCACTTAAGTCATACTGAAATGATATTCATTTTCCTTTAAGAAAAAAGTATAAATTATACTTTTTCAGCCGAACTATGCCTGTTTTCACACTTTGGTATCTAAAATCTTTTTGTGTCAATCTGTCATATCAACTTTGTTAAATTTGCACTTTACCATATATGATCTTTTTTGGGTGAATAGTAATTTATTCTCGTGTGATTTTGAAAATGAGCACATTACCCTAATTAAAAAAATATAGCAATTTACCCCCTTATACTTTTTAAAATGAAGCAATTTACCTCCTTATATAGGGAGGTAAATTGCTTTATTTTAAAAAATTTAGGGGGGTAAATTGTTATATTTTCACAAATACAGGGAGATAAATTGCTATTTGTTTTTCCCTAAGGGGTAAATTGCTATTTGTTTTTCCATAAGGGGTAATTTGCTCATTTACAATATCACAAGGGGGTTGCTTGCATTTCTCCCGATTTTTTTTTGCTGATTATTTTTAAGGAAAAACATTACATGCCGTACATATGTGAAAAATATCACATCGCATAACTTTTAAATATCACATGTACACTGCACGTGATTCTTTTTGACAACTTGGTGGAAAAAATAGTTATAAATGGCAAAGTGCAAAATTTCGTAAAGTTAAGATGGTAAGTTGACACAAAAAGAAAAAAAAAATGAGATGCCGAAGCGTAAAAATAATGATAATTCGGATGAAAAAATATAATTTACCTTAAATTAAAAAAAAAAAAGCCATAGTCTAGACATATCTCATTCTGAAGTTTTAAAAAAAATTATCCTATCACATATCCATATGGTATCATATCCATCTTAATGAAACTTCGATCCCAAGGCTAGTTAGTCCAAAACTGTCGCAATTTCATGGAGGTCGGAGGTACCCAGACGTAGGTATAGTGTTGGTAGAATGTGAGAAATCGCACTCATTAATAGCTAGCCTAGTCACTTACATTGAGAAAGCGTATCTTTGATGAAAATACATTTTAAGTAGTCGAAAGAAAGAGCCGCTGAAACTTGGGCTTCTCTAGCATTCGTATAATGGTCACGCGGCTACTCGCTCGAACAGCAAATCCTCTACCAATGTTCTGAAAATCAGACTAGTAACTAAATCGGATAAATTGTCGGATTACTGATCCAACCGATGGGATTAGAGCAAAATAACTAATTGACTCCAAACATATTATATATATATATATATATATATAAATGTATGTATATATATTTGTAGCATATTAGTACATTTTATGCACTTGATTAAATAAATACAATTTTTAAAAATGGCACAATTTGTAAATAAATACAATCTATAATAATTTAACAATAAAAGAAACAAATTCAAACTAGTAAAAGTTTAAAATTTAAAACCTCAAGAACTCTTGAAGCATGAATTCTTTGTTGCTTCTCTTTCTGAATGAAACAGAGGTAGCAACTGGTGCCTTCATAATTTTTTTTAAAAAGAAAATTAAAAAAGATTGGAGAAGTTTGGACAAAATGTGAAAGAAGTAGATGAAGAAAAAGAAGGGAAAATAAAAAAAAAAACCCTAAAAGCTGTGAGAAGTGACTCATTGTCCCACATTAGCGTAGCACCAAACTTAAGTAATTTAAACTATAAATATGAAAAAAATTTAGGCGAAGCTTGTTGTTCTATATTGGAAAATAATTAACCAAACTTATGCACCGTAGACTATATAAATACGAAAAAAAAGCTTAAACCAGCCTATTGTCCCACATTGAAAAAATATACGTCAAGTTTAAGCACTTTAGGCTATTAATATGGAAAATTTTAAACCCAAATTTATATTTTCTTAAAAATACAATCAAAATTGGTTTATGACCGATTATCAAGTTATTATTTTTTATTGTTTTGGGCTGGTTTTGACCTATTCGCACCGATTTTGATTAGAGCGATTTTGGCTTTATAAGCTAACGCGAACATATGGCAAATTTTCGATTGAACCGATCTACCCAATCCAGTTCTTGAAATATTGTCATATGCAGGATGGATCTTCCCTTTAAACATGTAAAGAGTACTCATCCTGAATTAAAGTTTACGTTAAAAGTTTGTACCCCATTCTTTTCACAAAAAATGTGTTTCTCCCACTTTGAAATTCATCTGTTGGCCTTAATAATTGAGACCTGGTGGCCCCTAATCATTATTTTAAATGAAATGATAGACTTTAAAATTTCAGATAAAGTATATGAAAAATATACAAGCAACACCGTGATATTATAAATGAATCTATTTTCTTGCATTTTTTAAAATATAGCAATTTAACCCTAATATTTTTTAAAATGACGTAATTTACCTCGTTAAATAGAGAGGTAAATTATTTTATTTTAAAAATAACAGGAGAGTATATTATTATTTTTTATCATAAGAGGGTAATTTGCTCATTTACAACATTACAGATGATAAAAGGGTTTAATGCAATTACCCCTGTAATACTGCAAATGAGCAAATTACCTCCATATGAAAAAAATAGCAATTTATCCCTCTATATTTTTTAAAATGAAGCAATTCATAAATTGTTTCATTTTAAAAAATACAAGGAGGTAAACTCTTGTATTCTAAAAATACAAAAGGGTAAATTGCTAATTCTTTTTCATAAAAAGATTTGCACATTTACAATATCACAAATTATATTTTTTACAATGATAAATTATACTAAATCCTAAATTCTATTAATATCTTTGAAAATTATATTTAATTACATAAACACTCCTTGGGATTGCTAACATCTAAAGCCATAATATTATACATTGCTTTGTGATTTAAATACTCATTCAAAAACTCAATATACAACCGAAACTCCCCCTCCCCCCAAAAACAAAGAGATAAAAAAAAAGGTTGTATATTTCTAAATTAAATTAATCAAAAGAAAAAAGGAAAAAAAACTCTGATGTAGTGCAAAGTGTCAAAATTGATCTAAGTCAAGTCAAACAGCAGCTCATCCAACAGCCGATGAAGAATTTGTGATGCAAAATCTCTGCCAATCTCCTTGTAATAATGCTTGCTTTTCCTGATCTCGTCGTGTACCCAACTCGATTCTACCATTTCCATTGCAGCCAACTTCCCTATTTCATCCCACTTTTCTTGATGTCTGTGCCATATTCTGCTGTCACTGTTCATCAGCTTTTTCTCATTGGACTTTCCACAGTTCTCAAGCTCCTCAGACAGTGTCCTCCTCATTTTTGAATTTGCCAATCTTGAAATGTTCCCTGTCACCGTATGGATTTGAAGCAAGCCAACAACTCAAACTCTAGACAGTAACAAATTTAAATAAAAATACTAATAAACAAAAGAAAATTTAAATAAATAAATAGAAAAAGACAATATGACATCCCGAATTTTAAAAACAAGATAATGCAATCTCCTGATACGGGAGGCATTAATAGTTCCCAAGTTGTATTGCTGCTTTCTTTTTTAAAAAAAAGCATTAAGGTTTTTTTTCATGTTTTTTTTCAGCATTTAGTATTTTCACAAAGGTAAGATACAATTAACCCGAAAAATTAATAAAAGAAAAACTCCAGACACAAGTAAAAACCAGATGAAGCAATAATTTAGGAGAATTAACAAATATAAGCAACCATAACTCCCTGTCTAAATACTAATGGATAAAAGAAATCCTAAAAAGGAATGAAAGAAAATCAAGAATTTTTAATTTGAATTTGAGTCAATTATTGATAAATGCAATACGCTTACGCTATGATTGATGTGCAATTCCTGAAAAGTGATGAATTAGATAATAAGTATATCATACTTAGTATTTGATTGATTTGATTTGATCAAATCTCGTAATCTTGAAAATAAGTCAATTTTCAACCTTCTAATCCAGAATTTATTTTAAAAAATGTGAGGTTTGGGGTGGTTATTATTATCATTATTTATTTTTTCACTAGGTTTTTTCTTGCTCTTTGTAACTTCAGCCGTAAAACGCAATTCACCCCGGAAAATTTAAAAAAAAATGAAATGAATCATGAATTACAACTGAAAACAGATGGAGCAATAATTAACAAACCTGAGCAAGCAGTTTCCTGAATATCAGTTGGAAAATCCACAAACTCAAGAACAGAATTCGGACTGGAATTTTCTGATTCGCCTTCAGTTTCACAGCTGATTAATGTCCCCAAGCCATAATCTTGTTTTGTACGTTTGTTCGTCGTTGATATGTCGGACTTTTGACAGGAATTCTCCAATGGACGAAGTACGTTTCTTGTATTCTCAGCCTGGAAATCACTTCCGGTCCTGATTTTAGGTACTGAATCCGAATTCTCTTTCGGAAGCACGTGTAGTACTCGTAATTCATTTTCCTTATCCTGCTCCTGGGGACTCTCTCTCCTTCTCATGCTCTTTTTTTTCTTCATTCTATCGGAACTCGCACGCGATTTCCTCTGTCCGACGGGAGATAATTCATGCCTGTCAACACCTCCATGTTCGAAGCTTAGAATGAAGAAGTTGTCATCTTCCAGTTCTTGGTAGGTTGGAATGATCCGTTGACGCCTCACTTGTGGTGATCTTGGTTTCTTGGATGAATTCGCAGATGGGCTTTGCTCGATCCGATCGATACCTGGAATTGACTCCAATCCCATCAATCTAGCCACTATTCCTGGGGTCTCCGCCCTTTTAACTAGCAAACCATCTTTCTTCTTCTCATCCTCTTTAAAGTGATCGAAAGGGCATGACGGGAGACTAGTAAAGCAAAGAATACGTCGCAAAACCCTAGCTATACACCCTGCCGATGTTCTCCCGTTCGTGGAAGTCGACAGGGTTTCATGGGCATTACACGAAGATGGAAAGAAGACCGAAGATAATGGTGACGAGGGCTTCATGTGTCTGATCAAACGAAACCGTTGTTCAGACAAGAATCGTCGGGAACTAATGATTGAGGAGAGGAAAGAAGAAGGAGAAAGGAGAGTTGAAAAAAGTGTTGTAATTTTGAAATTAAGGATAAAAAGAACAGTTAGTAGTAGTAGTAGTCGTAGTAGGTAGAAAAGCAAAGGGAAGAAGATTTTGAATGGTGGAGGGTGGTGGGGATGATGAGTATTGGTGGCGGGCTTTTGAGTTTGAATGCCAGTGACTGTTAGGAAAGTTGATGGAGAAAGAAAAAGAGTGGTGTTCCCCACGCCTGCTCCCAATGGTCAATTTTGTGTAGTTTGTCCTCTTCAAAATGGGCTCAAACATATGCCTACTTTTGCTAGCAATAAAGCAGAGGTGTGGGTTTGGGTCTCGGCTTGGCCCATAGCTATCGTTCTTTGCCATCTTGTGAAAGGTATAGAGCAGCTTACACAACAGAATGGGTGTGGATTTTAGGACCATCCTGGTCTTGGGATCATCAAATGTTGTCGAAACTCTGACCCAATGTGCTTCATTGTTTAGGAGGCAAAAATATATATTTTGTCTTATAACTTGGCATTATTTATTTTGATACTTTCAATATGATTGGATCTCATTTTGTTTTAATCTTTAAATTTTTGGCATAATGCATCCTAATTGACCCAAACATGAAAATAAAAGAAAAATGTAACTCGGTCTACCTTCGAAACACCCCAAGCATAAATCTAAACCTATTGACATTCCACCCAGATAAGCACAGCCCCCTTTGTACACCACTACTCTCATCCTTGTTGTTTCAGTCTACCACCATCCCTATCCTACCCACCCCGCGGGTAGATCGAACTGAACGTCTCCACTATACATATTTGGAATGAAAGGATGGAATTATATTTTAATAATTGTAAATTGAAAGGCTAGAAAGTTAAGTGTAGCCCAATTAACGCTGAAAAAGAAAAAAAGGAAAAGGCATCTTACAACAGGTTTCATAAAAAATACATCCCAATTATAAATCTGTAATTGTCATTGAGACGAGTAAAAATAAACCACGGGAGATCCCGTCGCAAATAATTGCGGAAGGCCACATGCTTCCGTCGCAATGTTTTGCAAAGGGTATGAATTTGCATCTCAACCACTATAATTTCAATGGATAATGAAACTTATAATTTGCAGTGTGCTGGTCTGTAAAAATAAGTGATCGAAAAGTCAATTAAATTGGTTACCTTTGTATTCGTCAGTCTTTATCAAAGCAATATTGATCAGATAAATAGAGTAAGTATTCATCATTAGCTCATGGGTTTTTTGTGCTTACTACATACATTGAATGACGTTTCCATGTCACAATAAATTTCCACAGACAGAAAGGTTAAACTCGTGGAGTTGGACGCACATACTTTGGCAGCTATAAAGCTAATTTCTAAGGGTCGGTCTAAAACAGTTCGAGTCAAGGACCTCGAGATACGGCATCACGAGTCCTATAGAGACTTGCACTAAGTATTGTAGTGTCGTGTTTCATCGGCGGGAGATGTAGGTCATTTATGTAAGTTTAGTGGGTTAGTTGGTAAGGTAGTCAACTGACTGAAGTGACTTCTAGGAATATCATATGGAAGCCTTAAGCGCTTGGTCGATGTGATTGAAATTCTGGATCCCGATAGTAGGGGATTAGTCTTCGGACTTGAGCAATCATGACATTCACGTGCATATGAAGATTGTATCTTAGATCTGACAAGCAGTGACTGTATTGCAAGACATGGTCAACATAAGCCTTGTCTAGTGCAATTAGAGTATGTAGCGAGTATAGTCGATTCCAAAAAAAGATCTGACCCCTATCAGTATGTGACACTGAGATTTTCTATGCGTTTTGAGATGATTTACACGTTCAAAGTCTTTGGCCAAAGCGATTGATCAGTTAAGGATGATTTTCCTAGATCAAATCAATAGAGCAAATACGTCACGATTATTAAGTATAGTTGCCTAGTTAAGGATAAGAATCGACGCCCAATTTCATGGCCTAGACTAAGGCTGAAGATGGTTGACAGTAGGACTATACCCGTATTGAACTTGAAGCCTAAATATTAAATGCCAACATTCACCTAATCTCTAGTGTCATGGACCATTGCTAAACGGTCACCTGTGGCAACATACATTTCTGGTTATGGGATTATTAAAAATAATTAATTTAATTTAATTTAATTAATTTTGTCGGTCACAAGCCTAAATCTAGCTGAGGGCAAACCTAAAGGATCACACAGAAGTCATTGTGGAAGTGACGAAATTAATTTAGAATTAATTCAAAATAAATAAATAAATTTAATTTGATTAAATTAATTTATGGAGCAAAATAAATGATTGGATCATTTGTTTAGGATGTCCCATTGGATGGATGATCCAAGAATTCAATTGATTTGATTAATTAAATTTGGGCTTAGTCTTTTAAATTAATTGGAGTAATTTAAAATAGGGTCGAGCTAATTATTTTGTGAATTGAATTGATTAATTAGTTGAACTAGTTAATTATTTGGCTTTGATTAATAAATTAAAATTATTAATTGAGCATATTTGGGCCTGTGTATATTTAATTGGATTAAATATTCACATGAAATTTTAATTGGGTCTTTTATTTAATTGGATTAAATAATAAACTCAATATATAAATTATTATTGGACTTGATTTAATTTATTAGTTAAATTAAAGCAACCTCGATCCAAATACTAGGTGTGTGGAAGTTTAAAAGACTAGATCATTTAAACACACTATACCACTATTTCACAAAACTCTCTCTCTCCACATCAAGCGTCTCTCATTTTGCTCTCAATGAAAATCTGAAATTCCTTCTCTCCATGGGTGCTTTCTTTGCCCCTTGAATAAGATTAAAGTAGAGAACAAGGGAAATCAGAATACACTAATGAATAGTATGTTTCAAAATTCAATTTCTTCCATCGGATCTAATCCTTTCTAGCAAGAGGTCAGATCCATCTTCCCACGTTGTGGTGTGGACTAGCTTTAGATGGATTTTTATACTTGAATCCTCTAAGTGAATGGATTTGGAGAAGGATTTGGAGTCAATGCAAGCAATCGAGCAGAAAACGAGAAAAAGTTAGATGTTCGTGGGTATTCTGTTTGGTTTCATTCATCCTTTGCCACCTATTTAACGCATGTTTATTTTTATATATCTCTGTGTTTTATTTGTACCGAATACCTGAAAAGATTAAAGGGTACACCCCTTTGATTCGATTTTTATTCCACTTATCATTTTAATTTATCATTTTTTACACTTATGCCGAGTTTCTGGACCGATCCACTCCCTTTCATGGGCAATGAGTATTTTGTTTCGATGGCAATGAAATTTTAGGACATATTTTGGAATGGGAAAAATGCGCAAAATGACAAGGATTGTGCAAGTCGCAATGAAATTTTGTGACGCACTCTGTCGCAAAATTGTATGAGTAGTTGTTGTATATGTTGCGACTGGAACTGTAGTAACAAATTTTAGAATGGACATTTTGCTATGGATTATCTTGTTGCGATGGTCTTACATATAATTGCATATGTTTTGCGTGAAAGGACCGGTATGCCTGGATCGCTAAAATGCAGTGGAAATATGTAAATTCAAAATTTAGAATTGAATAAATTACAACTATTTTCTCTGAGATCTGTCACAATTATTAATACTCTCTCATTTTCAAAAAATTTTAAAATAGACCGTTTTGAGTGGAGTTGTGGACCGATGAGAATTGTAGCTAACAAGTGTGCCAGGAGTTCCATCCTACTTATACTCTTTTTACTAGATTGGCAGGATGGGTTTAAAGTGCTTATCTTAGTAGCTAGGCTGCTAAGCCTAAGTAATTACATAAATAGAGTTTGAATCCTTTGCGTATTAGGAACCATCCCGTTGTTGAGCTATGTGTAAAGGACTTTTTTTGCGAAAATGCAATAAAGCCTATATCCTAGGTTGTGAACCGACTCCGAGAAGGAGAAATATTGTTAAAAAATAGCTTTGTTAAGAAAAAATTATGGCGCCTACTCGGGTTCTCAAATAAAAAATAATTATGTAGCTCGTAAATCGTGAAATGAATATTACTGTTTTACCCTTATTTGAAATTTTAAAAGAAATAAAAGAAGTATCTGAAAAATATAAAAAACTTTGAGGGTGGGCAAAATAAAAATTCTATAATAAATATTAGTTCATAAACATATGTTTGAAATTTTTTAATTTATAATTCAATAGGGCATTTTAAAGAGATATGTGTTAGGTGGCAAAGGATGAATGAAACCAAAGAAAAGTAACCAAGAAATTGTACATTTTCTTATTTTTCGATCGGCTACTTCGTTCACTTACACGGTTCAAGTGTTGAACTCCACTAGCGCTTGTCCATACCACAACATAGGGAGATGAATCTAACCCTCTTACTAGAAAGGATTACATCAGGTGGAAGAAATCAAAATCATTTTGCACTATCGATTAGTGTAACTGTTGGAAATATGGCCCAATACCATATTACAAGGCCCACTTATAAGAAGCCCACACCCGACCCACTTGGATGGCCCATCTACTCGATCCATATTTCTAACCCGGTTCGATTTCTACTACTTAATCCCTAAACCCAGTTGATTACTCATTTCCCTCTCTTTTCTCAACACTACGCCGACTCCTCTCTTCCTTTTCTTCTCCATATCTCTGTGATTCTCTTCACATATCTTTGTGATTCTCTTACTCCATTTCTCACCGGAGTCAATGGTAATCTTCCTTAGACAATACAATGGCTTTAGGAAAGTCACCAAGACTTTCCTCCTTTTGTCGTCCGTTCGTCCCTTTAAAAGGGGTTCTTCACCGTTGACTGAAAATATGAAAATACCCATAAATCTCTTCTTCTATCCGACTTCTGTGTGAAGCTTACTGTGTCTCTGTGACCGAGATCTGTGAGGTTGATTTGGTGATCTGTTCACCGTGGTATTCCTGAGGTAGTGGCGCAACCGTGGGTCAGTTGGAAGTGAATAATCGGGACTCAGTGACCAAGTGCTCCTGGATCTGGCAGATCTGAGCCGATCTTCATTATATATTGAGTTTGTTACTTTTCTGTTTTTCATTTTATTTATTGTGATATTTGTAATATCGATTTGTATTAAGGAGTTTCGCACGCCGCTGTAATAGTTGATTAGGATCTTGAGGTTACCACTCTACAGTGGTATCAGAGACTCGTCTCTGAAATTCGGCTCCTA
>NC_026150.1:7180906-7193531 GCF_000512975.1 Sesamum indicum
CCCCTTCCCCCCCCCCCCACACACCCACACCCACACACACAAAAAAAAAGACATACAGACAAGCACACAAAAATATTACATAGGACATAAATAGACAATAAAGACAAAAAATAACCGTAATGAGTATAAAATATTGCGAAACTATAGTGACATCCTGCACATGAAAAAGGGTTATCAAGATAGAAATGAACACTTAAAAATTGAATGAGAATGGCAAATGTAACAAGACGTAGAAGGCATTAGTTGACGCAGAAGATAAAAGCAACACCTCACTTTTTCTATGTTCAAAACGAAAGTAAAACATGTTCTACCGTGAATCAAACCCCCCCCCCCACACACCCCACACACATAAACACACACACCCCCACACACACAAACCCCACCCACACACCCACACACACATACACAAACCCCACCCACACACACAACCCCCACACATACACAAACACACACCCACACACCCCACATAAACACACGCACCCACACACACACCCACCCATCCCACACACACACACCCCACACGCACACCCACACACACACCCCACACACATAAAAAAAAAAGACGCACAGACAAGGATATCTAAAAGCTGGAACAAGGGGCGACATCATTCAGCAAAACTTCTTAAGTTTGTGGGTCGATAAAATTGAAAAAAAATATATAGTAGCTGATTAGAACAAATAAAAATATATTCGTTGACATCGTGATCTTAACAGAAACCTGCTACACCAGATCATGATGGGTGATCCAGAAACTGGATAATATTTATGACAAAATTATTGGCCTAATACAATTACATATATAAAATACACTGGGAAATGCTGCAACCTTCTTTGCTCCACTAATAGCACTGGATACAAAAGAGCACACACACACACCCCCACACACACACACACACACCCCACACACCCACGCACACCCCACACGCACGCACACACACACACACACACACACACCCCACACGCACACACACACACACACAAAAAGACGCATAGAAAAAGCACACAAAAATATTACAAAGGACATAAATAGACAACAAAGACAAAAAATACCCGTAATGAGTATAAAATGTTGCGAAACTATAGTGACATCCTGCACGTGAAAAAGGATTGTCAAGATAGAAATGAACACTTAAAAATTGAATGAGAATGACAAATATAACAAGACGTAGAAGGCATTCGTTGGCGCAGAAGATAAAAACAACACCTCACTTTTTCTATATTCAAAATGAAAGTAAAACATGTTCTACCGTGACACACCCCCCCGCCCCACACACATAAACACACACACCCCCACACACACAAACCCCACCCACACACCCACACACACATACAAACCCCACCCACACACACAACCCCCACACGCACACAAACCCACACACCCACACACACAACCCCCACATGCACACAAACACACACACCCACACACCCACACACCCCACATACACACATGCACACACACACTCATTCTCCCACCCCACACACACACACCCCACACGCACACACACACACACACACAAAAAAAGACGCACAGACAAGGATATGTAAAAGTCGGAACAAGGGGCGACATCATTCAGCAAAACTTCTTAAGTTTGTGGTCGATAAAATTGAAAAAGAAATACAGTAGCTGATTGGAACATATAAAAATATATTCGTTGACATCGTGATCTTAACAGAAACCTGCTACACCAGATCATGATGGTCGATCTAGAAACTGGATAATATTTATGACAAAATTATTGCCCTAATACAATTACATATATAAAACACACTGGGAAATGCTGCAACCTTCTTTGCTCCACTAATAGCACTGGATACAAAAGAGCACACACACACACCCACCCACACACCCACACACACACCCCAACACACACACACACACCCCACACACACCCCACACATACACACCCTACCCACGCACACACACACACACACACACACACACACACCCCACACACACACAAAAAGACCCACATGAAAAGCACACAAAAATATTACAAAAAACATAAATAGACAACAAAGAAAAAAAATACCCGTAATGAGTATAAAATGTTGTGAAACTATACTGACATCCTGCACGTGAAAAAGGGTTGTCAAGATAGAAATGAAGACTTAGAAATTGAATGAGAATGGCAAATGTAACAAGACGTAGAAGGCATTCGTTGGCGCAGAAGATAAAAGCAACACCTCACTTCTTTTATGTTCAAAATGAAAGTAAAACATACACACCCACCATAAACACACACACACCCCACACACACCCCACATACACACACACACACACACACCCATCCACCCCCCCCACACACACACAGAAAAAAGACGCACAGACAAAAATATGTAAAATCCGGAACAAGGGACGACATCATTCAGCAAAACTTCTTAAGTTTGTGGTCGATAAAATTGAAAAAAAATGCAGTAGTTGATTAGAACATATAAAAATATATTCGTTGACATCGGGACCTTAACATAAACTTGCTACACCAGATCATGATGGTTTATCTAGAAGCTGGATAATATTAGTGACAAAATTATTGCCCTAATACAATTACATATATAAAACACACTGGAAAATACTGCAACCTTCTTTGCTCCACTAATAGCACTGGATTAAAGGAGTACACACACACCCCCCACATACACACCCCACACACACACACCCCACACATACACACACACACCCACACACCCACACACACACCCCACACGCACACACACACACACATATATATATATTTTTGCGATTTGTTCGATCATTATATTTTTGTGATATATATTTCTGCGATTTATTCGATCATTTTATCTTTGTGATATATTTTTCTGTCCACGTTTTTTCTCTTTATCCACATAGTCCTTAAGATATCCAGCTTAGATGAGTCTTTCTATTTCTTGTTGTAGTTGGTGGCAGCGATTGGTGTCTTGTCCATATTCTCTATGGTACGCGTAGAAATACTTAGATTTTTGGAGTTGGGGGCCCTCCACGGAATGACCACTGTAGAGCAGGGAGTCGATCGATTGCCATAAGCATCCTGGATGGGCTAATTATGAGAGGTGTGTAATGGTCATTTTTTGGGTCAAAGGGATTGAAACGTCCTCGCGGTTCCCCCTTAGTCTGGGGGCAGCTCGCTCTCCTTCCTCCTATCACGTCTGTTCTTCTTTACCAGCCAGATATCCTCCAAATTCATTACCTTTTCTGCCCAAGCTAATATATCTAGGAAATTTGTAGTCAACTTCTTAGCTAAAGAATCGAGCAAGGGTCCTCCATGAAGTCCCTAGGTAAACATGCTAACCAGCACCTCCTAGTGGCTATGGTGACCTCTAGTATATCTATGTTAAAATGTTGGGCATAAGTCCAGAAAGTTTCCTTCTCATCCTGCTTGATCCCCAAAAGGCAAATGGCTTATTTCCTGTACTTCTTACTGCTGGCAAACTAATATTGAAAAAGTGAACTGAATTCTGCAAAAGATCTAACTGATCTAGCAGGAAGCTGGCCAAGCTATTGTTGGGTAGAATTCGTTAGTGTAGTAAGAGAAACACGAGACTTGATACCATCAGTATACCTGTGCAACAAAGCTGCGTTTTTGAACATATGAATCTGTTCAGCTAGATCGATGGTACCGTTATAAGCAGGTAGGTGGGAAGGTGCTCGCAAATGAGCAGGAAGTTCTTCCGCCATGATGTGTTCAGTGAAATGAATGCCACGCCAGCAAGCACAGTCTCTTCCATCACCTGCTGGCGAATTTCCACCATTTTCTTCTTCGGGGACTGCCAGATAGCAGGCGGTTGATGTCTAGCTGCTTCTTTTTAGCAAAGTTAGTGGGGGTGGATCGACCTTGCTGTGTGTTGTCAATTGATCAACAAAGTTGATGTGATACCATACCAGTTGTGTTGTGGTATGAATGATTTGACATATTGTACAAGCTATATGTTGTGTGATATGACTTATGGTGGGATATCATATGAGTTGTGTGTTGGGTGATATTAGAAAAAAAATAAAAATATATTATGGTTGAGATCATGATAGCCAGCAAAAATCATTGAGTGATGCACTCTATCTTGGATAAAAGGCCCTAAGAAAGTAAACAATTACGTCGGGCATTATAGTATAGATTAAAATGTGATTATTGGTATGTGTTACGTCTTACATTTGTTGTTATTACATGCCAATATTTGTTGGTTGGCATCATTGCATAAAACTTGTTTTTACTGTGTGTTTGTGTATATATATAAAAATTGATTTATATTTATTGAGTAACCAACTCATTTCTTGCCATACATTTTTCAAGACATAGCACTACAAAAAACAAATTGTCAATACAACGGATTTTTCGCCACAGGCATTTTCATGGCAAATTTGTCACAGCCTTCCATGACTTTGCAACGAAATTCCAAAAATTTAGATTTTCGTGATAAATTTCGTGCCAAAACAATAGTAAAATTTTGTAATAGACAATTCTTGGCAAAAATTCGCAAAAAAAATTATTCAACTATTGGTTGACCCACTTTTGTTGCAAGTCGTTGCAAAATTCACGAAAAACCTTGCCACAACACATCCATTGCAAATTTGCAACATTTTGTGCAACAGTTAATATACGTGGCATGGTTTGTAATGGATTATAAAAATATATCAGTTGCTAATTGTGACAATCCCTCCATAATCACATTCAATTATCTTAACAAACTCATATTTAACCCAATAAGATAACTGATATAATCATCATTTGACATACACCTCAAGCGAATTAAGTACTTCATCAAATCTTGGTATAACATTCTTCACTATAACATGTGGAAAAGGAGAAACATTTACACACATATAGGCACGTACAACACGAGACCAATATCATTCAACTCCAACAATCAACCAATTTTGGAGTACCAACTTCAATGACACCAATCAATCAATATTTGTTAAACAATTCAGTTGCATCACGTAGTAATAATGCCAATAATCATGCAAACACAATACCAGAGTCAAGCACCATCCACAACATAATACACACATCATTATAGTTAAATTTTCTTAAATACTAATTATTTTCTTTGGGCCCCGCTTAGCCTAACTAGAGTGCATTACTCAATGAGCTTTGTCGGCTATCACCGTCATCATCTCAATCACAATTTTTGGCGATACTGCACAACATACAACTCGTATAATATCCCACCACCAATGATACCACACAACACACAGCTTATATTATATCTCATCATCAATCATATTACACAGCTCACAACTCGTATGATATGCCACATTATCTCCATTGATCAATGACAGCACACAGTTCGTTATTAATCTTATCATCAGAATCATTGCAGTATGTCCCCTCCCAGTTATGTATGCCATCTTTTATTCCAATTCACACACCAACATCATTAACTTCATCATTTTATTCCACTTAATAATTACTTTCTCGTTAATAACTTTCTCATTTGATTGTATTCAACAATCAATTATAAGATCATATAATTATTCATCTAATTTCCGTTCGTCAACACCAAGATAAACACATAATACCAATTTCTCAAATATCCTGGTTATCCATATCGTCGACATCCACGATCAAGTATATAAACAATCCACACATTATATCCGTATACATATATAAAAATCCAACATTCAAGATATTATATTCATATAAGCATATAAATATATATAAACCCAACAATCAATATATTATATTCCTATAAATATGTATATATATATAAACAATTAGTTGTACTTACCTTAAATCTCAAAATGATTCAATAAATACAAAGAGTTGTTCAACCCCCTATATTATCGTCATGTCCTATAATAAGAATTATGCATATAATCAATATATTGTGAATATCTAAATTCTAAATAAGACATTAAAAATAATTTGTACATTTCCACCAGTCTTTTAATATTTCATTTATATCGAAGTTCAAACTTGCGTTCCATTTTTTCTAAATAACTAGACTTCCTAAACTTTCAAGGTATATAATTAATTTATCAACTAACTTGTAAGAATTCATCTAATTCAAACCCCTTATATCATTAAATTGATTCATCACAAGAATCTCATTCTTTTTCTAATAACCATAATATTTCTCAAATATAATTTTCTAATATTTTATAAATGTAGCTTTCGAATATTTTTATTCATTTTCTATCAATTTCTCGCTACTATATAATTTAATTAACCAATATATATAACTAAACATTTGGTTAATACGCGCGATGGAATTAAGTAAATTAACTATGGTAATATTAAATCTAATAAATTTAGTAATTTAATTAACCATCAATGACATTTTTAAGTCAAATGGATATGTAATTCAATATTAATTTAAATAGTGAAACTCATAAAACTTTCTCATTAAATAGTATATCAATCAATATAAAATACATTTAGTAAATAGACTAATCAAATAATATAATTATATAAATTAATAAAAATTTAAAATCAAAATCTTACCTCTGTTCCTCCGTAAATGTGTGTCGGTGTGTGTATTAAATATGAGTGTGTGTTAATTTGTAATTGTGTGTGTGGATTGTGTCAATATTATATATATATATATATATATAGAGGCTAAGCTTGAATTGTGAGGCGGTGGGACCCAGTGGTTGTAAAGCCGCTTTCCCCTTTTTTTTTTCTTTTTCTTTATTATTTTATTTAATCTTTTTTAATAATTCTCGTTACATCCTATCTTTCTTAATTAATATAATTCGATCTCAAATATTATAATAAGCTCCAATTTACTCTGTTTAAATTTTATTATATTTTAATTTTAAATTATATTTTTATTATTATTAATTTAATTATTTTTAATAATCATCAACTGTTCTCTTAATTATGTATAAAAATGTATGGACGTCACACTAATGATTGCAACGAACATTACACTGGAAAGAAGCCATTGCAATTTAGTTATACTTTTACAGACTTTTTTACAACATTTTACAAGTTACATAATTTATAAAATAATATAGCATAGTTTTTACCACGAACTTCTTAGTATTTATGTTGCAAAATTAAACAGTTGAGTGTTGCAATAAATTTTACCACGGATGTAAATCCATGGTAAAGTTGTCAATAAGTCTGCAATACTTTTGCAACGAACATTTGTTCCATTGCAAGCCGTACAAGGTAGTTGAAGGCATTTACTTTTGAGATGTTACATTTGCGATGATTTTTGCAAAGGATGTTTGATCAGTTGCAATCCGTACAAGGCGGTAGGTAGCATTCAATATTGAGATGTTACATTTGACAAGGGCTTTGCAACGAGCGTGTGATCCACTGCAATGCGTACAACACAAGCAATATTTACAAGATTGCACTTTTGCCTCGGATGTTGTAGCGGATTGGAGGTTCGTGGCAAAATTTGATGCAAAAAGTAATAAAAAGACAACCTATATCCATCTTTATTCTTGTTTTCTTATCCGTTATTTTGCCTATTCTTACTACTAATTCTTTTATTTTACTGGCATTTTTATTTTATGTGTGATTTAACTATTTATGATCAAACTGGTACAATAAGTCACAAGTCTAGAGATTCAGTTACCTTACATTGAGGTATATAAAAAAAAATTTGCTAGTTGTATTTATATATAGTCATTTTAATTCTTAAAATTTTGGTTTATTATCTTAGTATGTTATTGAATGTATATATATTTGTTGGTTTAATTTAGTATAAAAATGTTGAGAGTTGAGAAGGTGGATCTACGAGAAGAATCTATCCTGTAAAGAATTTCAATAAGGAATGGTTGAGTTTATAAACTAAGCAAAAACATAATATGTTTTAATGGATAAAGAAAACTCACTGATCATGTAGTAAATGTAAGAATAGTAAATATATATCCATAGAGGAGGTGACATACGACCTCCTTAGAAAAGGCGTTGTAGAAAATTACTATAACTGGACATCTCATGTTGAGCCAGACTATGAGCATTCAATGTCGGAAAATAACTTCCCAAATCAAACGATGTTTGATTTGCGTCAGGAAGTCAAGCACATAAAGAAACAAATGCAAATACTAAAAATACAATTCGCTGATAAACTTGATATGATGTTGGATGATGCAATGGAATAAAAAGATAAGTCCAATGACAATGTCCGACATCTCGATTTGGCGAACCACTTTTAGATGATTGTGAAAATGATGACGACCTCCCTTATTGAATATCTTAAATTTTAAATTTTTCTTTAGCGCATATGTATTAAATTATCTTTTTATATTCTGTTTTTGATTAAATTATGTTATGTCTGAATTTATAAATGTTTTGGTTGTAAATTAGATATAATTTTAATTTAAGAAATTATATATCAAAAATTGAAATAAAACATATTGTACAATAAAGTTTATAAATTTTATTGCAAAATTTTTCAATTTATTTTAGCAAAAATATTGGTTAATCTATTTCAAAATTTTACAATGGGTTGAAATTGCATGAGACAAGTTGCATTTTTTTTGCCATGAATTTTCGTTGCACGTATGGCTGCAAATAACGCGATGCAATTTTGGAATCGATTGTCGTTGCAAATACCGTTACAATGAAATAAGATATTGCAACGAAATTATCATAAATTTTACAACGAAAATATTGTTACAAAGTCGTTGCAAAAATATTATAAATTTCGTTGCAAATATCATTGTAAAATCCATTGCAGATTCGTTAAGAGTCAAAGGTCCGACAACGTAATTTGCAATTGCAACGGACAATTATCGGTTGCAAAATTTGCCACAGACGGAAAAACCAATGCGACTATAGCTTTAATACCTATAGCAACGGAAATTTTTCATTGCAAACTTTCCTGGTAAAATACAATTTTTTTGTAGTGTAGGTCAGAGTCTAAGCCAGTTGGATCTTATGATGTGTTGCCAATCTTATTAGGTAGGTCAGCGATGATATCTGAAACTAAAAGTTCTAGCTATGTAATTATCAAGTACACTAGTCTTTCACTGAGTTTGTATTTCAAATTTTGAACGGTTAGAAAACTTTACTACTCTTTTGGAAGGTACGTATGTACGTAAGTACATCAGTGCAATTGTAAGTATAAATTTTTTACTACGTCTATCATTAATTATGACATATATATATATATATATTACATCGATAAAAATAAAATTTGTTTTATCCAATTAAAATGAAAATTTATTAAAAAAGACGATTTAGGATTAGAAAAGTGTATAATAATTAACTTTAATAAAACGTAGTGTGATAGAGGTGCTATAATAATGATTTAGTAATATAATAAATTATATAAATAATATTATATACTTTAAAATATTATAAAATACTATATTATAAGTCTGGTGAAAGATTTTGAGATGGTATGTAGAATGGTTTTTATTTAACTATTAATATAAGTAATATTTTTGGTGAATAATAAAAATTAAAGAATGGCCCTCATATCACTTTCCCACTGAAGAGACCTAATTTTGATTCCTCCTTTATCATGTGTCTTTTTATTTTTTTTAATTATTTTTGGCTAATTCATTATTCTTAATAAATTTTTAATGGAGATAACCAAATTTGATGGAATTTATAAATATGAGGGATAAATTTGATGAGTCAGAAACTTAAGACATATAAAATGATACTTACCCTAATTATATATAATTATATACAATTATCTATAAATATATATAGGGAAAAATGCAAGCAACTCCTTGTGATATTGCAAATGAGTAAATTATCCCTTTTCCTGTATTTTTTAAAATACAACAATTTACCATCTCCCTATGATTTTTAAAATGAAGCAATTTACCTCCATGTATAAGGAGGTAAATTACTTCATTTTAAAAAAGTGCAGTAGAATAAATTGCTATATTTTTCATAAGAGGATAATATGCTCATTTTTAATATCATAAGGGGTAAATTGCTAGGCACCTTATTTATATATATATATATATATATATATATGTATATTGGCTTGGTTATGTGTGGTATATATATGTATATTGGCTTGACTGGCACAAATATGTGGGTGAGTGACAGAGGCATGTCTGGCCACTACCTTGCAGTCATCCACATTAGTTTCTTGTACTTTTGTTCCCTTTTCTTTATTTATTTTTATTTTTATCTTTTTGGCTTAAAAAATTTAAATAATTAACAATTTAATTAGTTCCTTAATTTTCAAAATTACATAGTTTAAACTTAAAATAAATATAAAGTTTTAATTTAATCCCTTAAAATTATTTTAAATTACACTCCATAATTTATTTTCTGATCAATTTGAGACTTTCTAAGTATTATAAATTAAGTTTCATATTATTTCTTCTTTGTCTCAAATGAACTTTTTATGAATAATCCATAAACAAGAAATATGTAAAGATGAATATATTTCATGGGTGATATAATATACATGTAATTAATACAACAAATAAGGACTATCACACAAATACTTTCTGTCTTTGCAAAATTATAAATATATCCTCGAGGGGTATTTTATATAAATTTTTGTTATTAAATAGAGGATATATTTATAATTACATTACAACCTGAAGGTGTGTACATGCAATTTTGTTTGTGCATTTTAAATTATGTATACATAATTTACCCTAAGTACAATGTTGTTATTATTTTATTTTATAATATTGTTATATTTCATCAAATTAATACAAAAATAAGGAGAATATTAGCAACAAAAATAACATTGAAGATATTTATTTTGTAATATTTTCACATTGGTAATATTATTTTAAGTTATGACCATAAATATATTTCACGAGTTGTCTAGAGCAGTAATTTCATAAACAATTCTCATCACTAATAATCATATCACGACAAGATGAAAATCATTGTCCCTTAGTACATATTTCAAGCAACGATTTTAGGGTCGTCGCCGAACATTCTGTCCCTAATACTATCTCTTTATTGCAGCGACGGAAAAGACGACGCAACAACCAAAATAATTAAACATAAAATTTGGTTCCAACAAACCATTCTATTTCCCTTTTTTCTTTTTTTTCCAACCAAAATTTCAGCACTAAGAGGAGGAAAGAAGACTAAAATCTAAACTTGGAAGAGAGTTTAGTTGGTATGGAGCTTTGATGAAGGAAGGGAAGAGAAGTGGGAAGTGTCAGTCTGATAATAGACAACGTCGCCGGTGTCGCTAACGTAATGGTCACTTTGGATGCTGTTCACCAAGCTGGGAATTAGATGGAAAGGAATAGGTCCTGATTTCCTGGGCTCCCTGTAGTATTTTCCCAGCACTCTCTTTGCTTCCCTAGTCTGCATGTATATATAAATATTTTCAGAAAGAAAGAAAGAGAAAATAATCATAATTAATTAATTAATTTTACTAAATAAGTATATATATATATATATGTATTTTCATTTTTCGTGTATTGACGCTCTAAAAAAATATGTTTCGCCGTTTGGAGAAGCATTGAATATGAACATTGGACACAATACCTTCTAGAGCGTACAGAACGCGCACGTTAATATATTTGGAAATGCAAAAAATTCAACACGATGTTCACTCATGAAAGTTCAATGTTGACGAAGTTGGTGGTGGCCGACGCATTTTAAATAAGGTAAAGGTTTTTATTTTTTTTAATTTTATAGATTTAAGAGTTATGAATTTATAAAATAAATTCAGACGTTAAATGAAAAACAATATTAGTCCCAAAAAAATGCTTTTGAAGACTATTCTCTTTCTTTATTTTGCAGCATCGAAGCTGAGAAATAATTTAAATATTGCTCCTAATACTACAACGGACATAAATATCTTTGCAATATTTATGTATTTAAGTTATATATATATATACTTCTACTACTCCTATTTTAATATAAAATTTTCAAAATACTACGCTTATATCGTAATGCGTTATACATCTTTGAAAATTTACGTTAGTACTTAAGATTTTTAAAAATAAATAAATATAATATATTTATCGTATAATTAATTTTTAATTTAAAAAAATAATAATAAATTAGTCATATAATGAATATAATATATTTGTTATATATATATATATATATAATTAGTTAGATCCACCAACCCCTCACCCAAATATGAGATTCCAGTTATAAGAATATTTAAATTAGACTTCACAACCATTCATTCGTTCCGGGACTGACACATAGTAATAATAATCTAAAATGTAAATTGCAATTATTTTTTTAATATTTAACATAATTATAAATACTTTTTAATTATTTAAAAAATTATAAATACACTTTTAATTTTACTGTTCTTGAAGCCCAATCTATCGACCTCCTTCAGACTTTCATCTAATTTTTTGGGTGAACGCTAAAAAATGCACTATTAAAGTATGAAAAATAATTTTATATATTTCTTAGAATTTTTTTTAATATTTTATCGATTAATATGTCTTAGAATTATAATTGAAAAGTAATCATTTCTACTTCATCATCCGAATACTATGTGATTTTTTAAAATAATAAGAGATATTTATAATTATAATAAAAAAAAATCTATAACAATTTATCATAATAAAAAAAAGGGGAAAAGAAAAAGGAGGGATCACGTGATTAGGGCAAAAGAGATCTCACCGCCTCCACCAAGTGGTAGTGTGGGATCTGAGGGAAGAGATGGTGAATGACATGGGTCCCGATGTCGTGATGGATTTTGTTAAACAATCCGTAATCCCGATCTACTGTCGTCAGTCCGCCCCTTAAATAACTCCATTCCT
>NC_026150.1:7193842-7262108 GCF_000512975.1 Sesamum indicum
GCTCACAACCACACACACACAATACGACAAACACTTGGTGTGCATCATTTTGATTCCTTGACCGTACACGAATGTCTATGCTAAACCACAATTTTTAACTATTTCCAAACGAATTGATTAAACAAATTGGGAGAGGACAGACCTTGCCGCGGTACCAGGGGAGCTTCTGCTCGTGACCGTGGTGGTGCAGATACGTCACGGTATCCAACCACATCACAAATATCTGCTCCATAAATTAAAAAAATTAAAAAAAAAATAAGTGAAGTAATTAAAAAATAAATAAATTGAAGGAATCTTAATCTATGATTTAGTAATATTGTTAGAAAATAAGCTTATAAAATTTAAAAAATAAAATATTAAAAACTTATAAGCTAATTACTTAGAAAAAATAAGCTGTTATTTTTTTAAAAAATTTTAATAATCATTCGATTTTAATCATATTTATTTTGAAATTATATTTACGATAATCTATAAAGTTTATGATCTCGCCAAACACCCTATAAAGTAATATTTACTTTTCGCGGTTAAAATAGATTATATAAAAAGCTAATAACCAAAAATAGTTGTCTCGTTAACATATAGAAATAGGGGATTTCCACTTATTCTTGACAGATTACTCTCTATCTCTTTCGATCCATCAAAACAGATAAGGCCATCTAGTAATCGATTTGAAAATAGCACGTTCATATCGTTTCTCGTTCATTTTTGCTGCGAAAACAGAGCCGCCATAATAACATCAGGTGAAGCTGCTAGAAGCAGTCGTTCATTCGAGTATTTATGAAAAAGAAATTAATACGCGCATTTTTACCAATAAAAATTGCCAAGTTTAATAGGAAAAAGCTTATAACTTTCGGATTAAATGAGCTAAATTTAAACCATCTAAAAGCTATGTTTTAAACAAAAGTACTAATAATTAAGCTACATCGGAGGTGGCTTAAATAAAGGTGTAGGGTAATTACCAAGTAGGGAACACCATAGAGCTTGAACAAAGAGAGTGGACCAATAATGGTGGAGGCACAAAAGAGAAAAGCAACCATTGCTGCCCAGCAAATCGTTGAAGTCATCACCAATTTCCTCTCATCCGCTCTGAACAACGCGCTATAGGGATTGAAGTGGGATCCGCTCTTTCCCGGACTTCTGGACCACTGAGAATATTAAACACATCAGAACCCTAGTCCAATTGTTTTTTTTTTATTGCCCTTATTAAAAATATTAATTAATGGACAAAACAGTATTTGAATAATAATAAAATAATAATAATACGGATCCGTGAACTTTTATTAAAAATTAAAAAAAAAAAAAAGGTTCGTTGCCTCGTGTATCAAGAGAACCCTATTTTTCAAAAGTTTACAGGGTGAAATTATTCTTTTTCTTTTAAAGGGAAATTTTTCGTCTACTATTGCATTAAACCGTTGTTTTTGCTATAATATGAAATTGAATTGAATTCTTTTTTATCTATATCTAATTTATTATAAAATATTTCATATCATAGTGTATAAATGTACTCGACTGTATAAGTAATAATTAAAAAAAAAGTAAGAATGCATCGGGATAGAAAATACCAGCAATATTAATTATATTGCATAATCGAAAATATAAATTTTGTTGTTGGTATCAATTAATTATTATTTTTTTTAATATTTTATATAGATACATATAAAAAAAATTGCTGGTCGTATCAACAAAAATATAGATCACACTGCTGACGAGGCATAGTATTTTTATTATTTAATATTTTCAAGCACAACCCATATAAATATTTTGAAAAAAAAAGATTAAGATACTTACCAAATATATTGGGTATGCAAACATGGGGAATGGGATTTTATATCTCAAGAATTTGGTGGAGTAGTCCAGTTTCTTGTACAACTTCTCAGGCAGCTGCATTAATAAAGAATGTGTATGAATCTTGAAATTCAAAATTAAAAATAATTTTGCAATAATTAAAAAATAATTCGATTAATTTATAGGGTTTTTTTTTTTTAAATATGTAGATTTGAGAAGAGAACTATTACCGGTACCCATGACTCGTCGTTTTCAACGTGTCCATGGTTCTGATGATGCGTCTTGTGGCTGATTCGCCTGTAATAAATGTTAATTGAAAATTTAAAAAAATAATGGAAAAAAATAGAATATTTATTTCTAAAATGTGGTTATAATATTAATATTCAAAAAGTATGCAAGAACTAACCATCCATGATAAGGCACAAGAATTGAGGAATGGAGAAAATGTCCCACCACATTATTCAGCACAGGATTGTCTGAAAAGCTCCCATGCCCACTGCAGTTGATCAACAACTATTGATTAAAATAAAGTTTAATTGATTAATTAATTAATTCATATCTCATATAGTAAATATATTATTATTATTATTATAATATTGTATTTTTATTTTTCTAGAAAAAATATCTTCAATTTCATGCACTATAGATATTTAACAAAATAAATTTAAAAAAAAATATATTGATAGCCCTAAAGTTAGATTAATTACACAAATACCCATCTCTTAGAAAAATTACAAACATATCTCTAAGAGGGTGTAAATGTAATTTCTCTTAGAAGTGTCGATCAAAGGTTTGTCTCTGGGAGTGTGATACAAATTACAATTAAAATATTAGAGGGTGATTTTTATTTTTGACTTAAGGGGATGAATTTATAATTTTATAAGAGTAAGGGGGTATTTTGTAATTTAAAGTAAATCGCAATCGGTAACAGTACTCGCGTTGTATTAAAATGAGTATTACCAGTCATGGCCAAGAACGAAAATGGCCCAGAACAAGGTCCCCTGAGCCACCCAGTAGACCGGCCAAAAAGCCCAGCTGTCGAAGTAGACGGCGGCGGAGAGCAACCCTACGACGGCCGCCACGTCCTGGACGACGTAGGAGAAGGACCGCCACGGATCCTTCACCCAGCAATGCGCCGGGATGGCGGCTCGGATGTCCGCAATCCTGAACGGAGGCGGCGCTGCCGGATCGAATGCCTCACCTCCGGGCGTGACCGTCGCAGCAGCTGGCGTATTCTGCTTCATTCTCTCCTTCTCTTCTGGACCGCCATTGATCTCTTCCGCCGCTGTCGTATTTAGGAAGGAGGAATGGCGGAGGCCTGAAATTACGGCCATTGCCTTTGTATGGACAAACTACTAACAAACGTTAGTTAGAGAGATGTGAATGTGTGTTGTGTGTGTAATGTTCCTTCCTCCTTTTGGAATGCGGAGTGGTTTTTATACTTTTATTTGTGGAGTTCGCATAGGTGAAAGGCACTATATATATATATTTTCAAGAGAATCTATTGGGGTTGAATTTCACAGTTAAAAAGTTAGGTAAAATCATTTTTTTTTAATTATTATTTCAACTATAATATTTTATAAAGAAGAACCCTATTTTTAGATTTTGACATCCTAAATTTATACTTTTATATATATTTTTTCAAAAATTTTACACCCATTTTTAGAAATTACAACATAACGAAATAAAATATTGGTGCAAAATTGTCGTTGAAAATATATATTAACTGACAATAATTTTTCATCTATACTGTATATTACGGGGAGGACCCTGTAGGAATTAGCTATCATGGTCCGCAGAATATGAATCGTCTAAGATACTCTTAACTATATTTATTTATTTGCAAATAAGCATATTTTCTATTAATATTTTTTCTATTTAAATACATATTGTAGAGTTAATTTATTCTACCAATTTTGATCGGTTATTCATTTTATCTTACTTCTTTTTTATTTAATAAAATAAATATATTAATAAAATTTGAATTATATACATGTATTGATTGCACTTCAATTTAATAAGAAGAAATATACGTAAAGTTGTTACTATAAATGATGAGTGACAAATCTAAGGTAATAACTTAATAACATAACATAATGATACAGTTATCTGTTATCATTAAATCGTCACCGTATACGTATTATACAACTTTAATTATGCAGAATTGTTTGTCATCAATTCTTGTTAGTAACATTTTTTACAAACATGACAGTGATTGATAAAATCATAAAATTCATTATTATTACAAAATAAAATTTTTTGACATTAAATATATATAATTAGTGATAATATTAAAATGATTTTTTTCTTCTGTAGTCTTCTTTTTATGGGTGGTGATGCTTTTGACTTTATATTTTTTTAAAGAAAAAACATGTTTTCTTAAAATAAATAGTAAATTAATCAATTTATCATTTAAATGATAAAACTTTGCAACCCCATCCAACCAAATATATTTTTAATGTATTATCTAATGAGATATATTCTCAAAATGCACTAAAAATTTAAGTGACAGTTTTAATATTGTCATTAATTATATATATTGCATGACAAGCTTGTTTATCTTATCACAATAATGAATTTTATCATCTTAATAATTACTATTATTTTATAAAAAAATTTAATAGCAAGAATTAGTGATAAAAAAACTGTGTATAAAGTTAACAATAAATACAATTAGTGATTCATGTATAATGATGATCTAATGACAACAAATAATTCTTGTAATTATATTGTGTTGTCACAAAGTTGTCACTGGATGTGTCACTAATTGTATTTAGTAAAAATTTATACACAAACTTTGTCACCAATAATTATATAATCACAAGATAAAAATTGTTGTCGCTTAATATAAATTTTTAAGGAATAATTATACTCCTCTCCCCAAAGATTTGGTGTAATTACTCGTAGACTCCATGTGGCTTGAAAAATTATATCTAGTACCCCTGAGGTTTGTGAATCTTGACTAATAAAAAATCTATTTGTTAAACGAAAACTGATGTGGGGATATTTTTAATGTACCATTGGAGACCTTCAATTTGCTTTACAGACTTCCACCTTATAATACCATAGTTTTGAGGCTCCTGGAGACTTTAAAGAAGACAGATCTCTTTAGGCATACACCCTGAGAACCATGATAATCAATAGAAAGGTATCTAGAAGACTGTAGCACCCTCTATTGGTATTACGGCTATATCTTTCCTAAACATCATATTTAATGTAAATCATGTTTATATATATAAATATATACGTAATTCATATGCACATATAATCTCAACGTCACAACAGATACAATCAACCCATGAGATTATATATATGCACATATCACATACTACAAGAAAAACCATCATAAGTCATTCCCACACCGACCACATTTTTAGTTCCTCTTTATACATTCAAAAATGCAATTTGTATTTTGACTGGCGTATGAAGAGAAACTTGCATGCTAACTCGACCTAACAAAATACAAGGTTTGGACCTACCTCTCGGAGGGTAAAGACTTATTGTAGCACCCTCTTTGCTACAAGGGCTATATCTACCCTAAACGTCATACTTATAGTAATCCCTGTGTTTATATATAAATGCACATAATCATCTAATCAATATGCATACGTAATCACAACGTCATAACGAAATAGTCAACCCACAACATCACATATATACAAATCAAACACCACAGGTGATCCACCACAGTTGATCTCTACGCCTATGTTCTCTTTATACAAACAAAATAAGATTTGTACTCTAGCTGACAAAGAGGAGAAAAGAGCATACTGGCCCGACCTGCCTGAGTATAGTGCATAGACCTATTCTTCAACAGTCAGACATCTCAAAGTCTACTCCTCAAAGAAAATGTCAACAGAGGGACGAGCTTGCCACTCAGTAAGTAAATAATCAGCCTATCTATATTTGTATATCAAACACAGCCCAAACAGGACAAGTAGGCAACATGCATGGATTACAGTCAATTTAATTCCAACATAATCAATTATAGTACACCACATAGCTATCTCACAATAAAATAATCAATTAAACTTCTTTTTTCCTAGTTTGCTTACCAGAAGGTGATATCGTGTTTTTCCCGTCAACTCAATCTCGCTGTTATATAAATTTAAGTGAATCCCCTTGACAGCCGGCTCATCAATCTCATTTCACATCATAGCTCTTTCAATTCGCATCATAGCTCTTTTATTTCGCATCATAGCTCTTTTATATCGCAGCATCGCTCTTTTCATATCACATCTTTTTCATATCGCATCAAAGCTCTTTTTATTTCATTTCTTTCTCATATCGCATCAAAGCTCTTTTCATATCGTTTCGCCTTATAGGCTTTTCAACACATCAAGGGGTATTCACACCATAATTACATTCAATTTCCACCACTCCCTCATTTCCACATATCACCATTCTTGTAAGCAACTAGTAACGTAAGACAATATACCAATATATTCTCATTCTCAAACACTCACAACAAAACATCAAACAACAAACATAGTATTTCAACGCATTTCTCATTCCACATACACAATATCGTCAATCAAATTGCATCATTCACCACTCATATATATTTTCAGATAAATCAAAGTCAGCATGAACCACAAAATCATATAACAGTAATACCACAAGTAAAGGGGACATATATAGATAATACTAATTATTTACTTACCTCGACCTTACAATGCTTTTATCTATCCAATAGGTATCATAGCTCTTTTATATCGCAGCATCGCTCTTTTCATATCACATCTTTTTCATATCGCATCAAAGCTCTTTTTATTTCATTTCTTTCTCATATCGCATCAAAGCTCTTTTCATATCGTTTCGCCTTATAGGCTTTTCAACACATCAAGGGGTATTCACACCATAATTACATTCAATTTCCACCACTCCCTCATTTCCACATATCACCATTCTTGTAAGCAACTAGTAACGTAAGACAATATACCAATATATTCTCATTCTCAAACACTCACAACAAAACATCAAACAACAAACATAGTATTTCAACGCATTTCTCATTCCACATACACAATATCGTCAATCAAATTGCATCATTCACCACTCATATATATTTTCAGATAAATCAAAGTCAGCATGAACCACAAAATCATATAACAGTAATACCACAAGTAAAGGGGACATATATAGATAATACTAATTATTTACTTACCTCGACCTTACAATGCTTTTATCTATCCAATAGGTAGTGGTTCGGTCTTTTCACCTTACCCCCGTATCCTATAATGAGTTATACCACACACAACTAATATATCGAGAATATCGTAATTTCTTTTAAATATAATATTGAATATCATTGTACAATTTTTAATAATTCTAATATTCCATTTCTATCGAAGTACAAATCTTCGTTTTTCCTCTTTATTAACATACCATTTATTAAATATAATTTTCGAAATATTTCTATGAATTTCAATTTCCCGTATCATTGTACAATTTTTAATAATTCTAATATTCCATTTCTATCGAAGTACAAATCTTCGTTTTTCCTCTTTATTAACATACCATTTATTAAATATAATTTTCGAAATATTTCTATGAATTTTCTATCAATTTCCCGCTACTATACAATTTAATTAAATAACAATACGTAGAATTGCGTATTTGGTTAACAATTTCGATGGAATTGTATAAATTAGCTATAGAAATATTCAAATCAAATAAATTTAATAATCTAATTAACCAACGATATCATTTTTGTATCCAATTTGATATTTAATTCGACACTATTTTAAAAAGTCAAACTCGCAAAATATTTCGATTAAATAGTACATCGCTTAGTACAAATAATATTTAATAAACAGATTAATTAAACAATATTATTATATATATTATTATAATTTTTAAAATATAAATTCTTACCACTGTTTTTGTTTTCCTTTTCGCCGAGAGAATTTCAAATTTCCAAAATTGTTTGTGTGTGAATTGTGTATGGGTGTGTGTGTTCAATAAAGAGAGGAGAGAGAGAGAGTTGAGGCGGTGGCCACTCACTCTCTCTCTCTTCACTTTATATATATATATATATGTTATATTATTATATACATAATATTATTATGATATTATATAAAATATTTTATTTAATTAAATTTTTTTCAAAATACCCATTACGTCCTTCTTAAATTTCTTGATTAAGATAATTTGCTCTAAAATATTATAACGAGCTCCAATTTAAGCCGTTCAAATTTTATTATATTCTAATTATGGCCCGTAATTTATTTATTAATTAACTAAGTCTCATAAAAATTTACCAATTAATCGCCCAATAAGATATTATAATCTTTGGGGCGTCACAATTCTCCCCTCCTAATAAAAATTTCGTCCTCGAAATTTAACTAACTTACCCGTTCAGGGAATAAATATGGGTATTTTTCTCTCATGTCTTCTGCATAATTTCTACAAACTGTTGCATAAAGGGGTTCATTTTTTGTTGTGAGGCATTTCTATTTTGGGATCCTAACCCCTAATGTTTTCATCCAGAATCATGACCCTGCACAGACTCTAATGACTTAGTTGGGCCAGCAACGTTTTCCCTTGACGCTTCCATCCTATATGAAATACACACATGTGAGTAGATTCCTAGCATATACACCTTACGTATAATATTGTATTTCAACTACTATCCCAAAAAAATCTAATAATCCCTGCTCTGATACCACCTAATAGCACCCTCTTTGCTACAAGGGTTATATCTACCCTAAACATCATACTTATAGTAATCCCTGTGTTTACCGTCAAGTGTGTGTGTGTATGCAAATTTGTGTTTTCTTGAATTAGTGTGTGCTATATTATTAGCTATTATATATATATATGTACGTGCTAAAATGAGGCGGTGGGGGAGTGGCAGCACATGCCACTTCCCACCCATTTCTATTTTTTTTAAATACCATTACATCTTTTCTAATTTTCTTAATTAATATAATTTGCTCCCAAATATTATAATGAATTCTAATTTACTCCGCTCAAATTTTATTATATTTTGATTTCAATCTATAATTTATTTATTAATTAACTAAACTCCGTAAACATTTATCAATTAATCCCATAATTATGTATTAAAAATTTATGAATGTTACAAAGACCTTCATATACAATGAAAAGTATATCAGTCCTGCACAAATAGTGCTACAACCATCTTTATCAGTATGGTATACTTTGTTTACCAGAACCATTTTATGGTCCTATCTTGAGGATATGTACAGCCCACTGCAAACAATTATACTCTTAATTTAAGGTGCACGTGAAATTGTACAATCCAACCGAGATTTATATATATTGGCTCTCCCGCATCAGGTACAACTTTTGCTACTCTAATTCTTACGCTCATTCTCTTAGAGACCTTAAACCCTCACTGACTTGAGTAAAGGAGAGCTACCAGAAATCCTTCCGATTTGGCCTTGACGTTGTGTTCTTTTGCAAGATTTATATTATATCTAAGAGGAGATTCAGAGAAGTGAAAATCGTTAATATTCGTTTTATATCATCCAGATACCTTGCGGTATTTCCTGAATACAACAGAAGTAAACATTAAGAAAACTAGATATAATTTTTCAAATCAAACAACATTTACGTGTAGTTATACCAAATTTTAGTAGAAATTAATTTAATTATCTATATTTTTTATGATAACTTTAAAACTATCACTTAATATTTTATCACTAATATCATATTCTCTCATAGTGATATTTTATAATTAATATTCATATCGTATATGTTTAGTGTTTGTCCTAAAAAAACCAACTACGAATTAATAATGCTAAATTATTATTTTTATTCAAATAATTTTTAAAATGAAAATCTGTTTAAATCGCATTATAGCTCATGCCAAATATAGAAACTCGAGTTATTTATCAATTCATAACATATGGACAATTTAAACGCGACATCGAATAATCCGGTAACACCCCCTCAAGAAAAAAATATGCTCCATTTTTCCTTAGCAAAATTTTGTAAAGTTAATAAAAGCTATATGCATAAGGCAATAATTAAATTTTCCATAAGTGAAAAAGCAAGTTTCTGGTTTTTAAGGGGAATCTAAACTTGTGAGTGGATAACATATTATTCTCGTAGACATATATAATTAATGCAGTATATGACGTGATTCATGTCCTATTGCCAAAGTATTATTTATTTTAATTTTATATGAACGTCATGTTTTATTATGAAAAAGACATCTCGTTAAGAAAAAAGTGGTCTTAGAGTTTAAAAGTCACTCAAACTTTTCGTCCAATCAATATAAAATATATGCCTATATCAATAATACTTGTACAGAGTTTTTCGCTGTCACCTACTTTAAAACTAAAGTACTAAGAAATTTACTTTGGTATTTCGTCCACCTATTTGCGTCGAAGCATAAAAATTTGCTAGATAGAGTTAGGCATCTCTACCATTCACCCTAATTAAGAGGGTGTTCGACTAGATTTAGAGGATTTTTAGATGAGTTTTTAACGCCCAAAAAAAAAAAAAAAAGATAACATGTTCCGTACATTATAATAAATATAATTTTAAAAATCATGGTAAATTATAGATTCTACAAATAAAGCTAATACTAAAATTTAAGTGTTGTGTATAGTTAATTAAAATTTATTATATTTTAGATAGGATTAGAATATTTATCATGATTTTTAGATATAATTAATATTTTGAACTTATTTATAGAAACAATTGATAATAATCGTTGTGCAGCCATTGTTAATTACATACGTTATGATTTTTAAAATTTAAACAAATTTCTTTAGTTTTAATTATATTAGTTATAAAATTATTATTACTAACATTTTATAGATTGTATTATTTAATTAGGAATAATTATACTTACACCATCTGACCTATGGTTTGTTTATACAAATTATTCATATCTTTGGTATAATTACAGAAACTGTCCCTGCCAGTAAAAGAATAGGGGTAGTTTATGTAATGGTGCTAAAACTTTTAGGGGTGTGTGCGCAATTTTTAAAAAAGTAAGGTGTGATTTGTGTAAGTGAGATGGGGTATATTTGTAATTACCTAAAAATTAGGGATGATTTGTGTAAACAGCCCATAAATCAAGAGGCGTAAATATAATTATCCCTTTTAATTATCTGAACACTTCATGAACTTATTTCAAACGGTGATATTAACATCTTATATCATATGCTTCGGGGTTATAAGATATTAAATCTTATATTAAAAAGTAAGCTAATGAATTATTTGAATAAAATAACATTATGAAATTTATAAAATGGTAATAATGATGATGATACGATCAAAATTGAAAGAGTTTGTTAGCATCTTATTTCTTATTCTTATAAGCTCATTTTCTAAATTTACAAAATATTAATTTCGAAGAATCTTAAAACATAGAAATAATTACGTTTACAGTCCATGATCTATATTTTATTTACATAAATTATTCATACTTTTCATGTAATTATAGAAATCACATCTAACAGTAAAAAAATAGGGATAATTTGTACAATAATGTCAATATTTCTAAGAGTATACATAATTTTTTTTAAAATAAAAACAATTTATGTGAATAAATAAAAGATTAAAAAATACACATATAATCATCCCAATAAAATATTTTAAAAAGCTTATTACCAAATTTAAATATTAACAGTCAACATCACTATTTTTAATTAGAAAAAATAACATAGTAAAAGATATAACCAAAAATAGAAAAAAATATTTAAAAATCTGAAATGTTAGTGGTCCAGTATTAAAGAGTAAGTGGAATAAAGGCGAGGCATAAATTTCAATAATGACTTTGCCAAGCCTAAATCAATTTATGAGTCATTTAAAACTGACGGTGAGTGTTGGGACACGTCTCCTCTTTTGGTAACAGAAATAGACAAGGAAAAGGCTATTGGTCCCAGATTCTAGTACTACACTAGGATCTGCATTTCATTATTAAATTGATTTATGTGACCCCACTGTACATGTTTGGTCCAATGGGAGGGCTGTAAGATAAAAAGCTAATATAGCTGTTCAATAGGATTGGATTTACATGTTTTGTCATAGTTTTTTTGTACTGAAAAATAGGATAGAGTGAAAATAGGGAGAAAGTCGAGCTGATATTGTGAATCAGTAAATTATATTTTTTATAAAAAAAATAGTAATTTATTTTATTTAATATTTTTTAAAATAAAGAGAAAAATTGATTTATTTTAACAAATATAAAAGGATGAATTATTATTTCTTTTATAGGGGGATAATTTGTTCATTTATAATATTATAGGTGAGATAAATTGAATTAAATCCAGTGAAAATATGTTTGAACTTTAGATGGTTTGTTATAGTTTTTTGTATGAGAGTACGTGATAGAATATAAATACGATTGACTTAGAATATATTGTAATGGTTTTATATCAAAATACGTGATTTATGTGGTATTTGTTGTGTAAAAGATGTGCAGAAATATAAATGTGTTTGGAGTAAGACGTTTTATTATAGTTTTTGTATGAAAATGCGTGATTTGCACGAAAAAATGTATTTTTTCTGATAAGTTTTAATACAAAAAGACAAAACAAAAACGTATTTGGCTTAAGATGTTTTAAGATAGGTTTTGCGCAAAACACGTGATTTTGTGATAGCTTTACGTAGGAAAAGACATAATGTTTGTAATAGCTTTTACACCGAAAAATGTAATAAGATGAATCCATACTACATAATTAAGAGAGAGTAGTCTTTTAGTGTCTCTTTTTTTTTACCAAAATAATCATATCGAATAATTTAAAATTATAGAAAAGTATTCATTATTTGAATAATGCAATTGAAATACATAAAAATAATTTATAATTGAGATTAATATATGTTCACAATCTGCAATAAATTTATATATTTAAAAATATTAGAGTTACATTGATGTAACTATCATCTTACATTGTTGAATAATATGGGTTAATCGGGCTATCAAAATTCAGATCAAACCGTTAGATATGATCAAACTTACAGAAAAATACACTTGGTAAAGTTTTAGATTTATTAGATATACGAATATTGAGATATCGTACTCGAAACATAAGAATAATCATTCAAGTCGGCGTGTCATTGAATCAGGCCCTGTAATTTTAAATCATATCGTTTGATATGATTTAATGGGCACAGTCCTATATATATATATTTAAATTTGGTATGAACCGGGCGTCCATATTTTAAGATATCATAATTGTTGATTAAACTTTTGGTTCTCATTGTATATACAATAAAATAATAATACAAATAATTAAAATTGTTCGACCATCACTACTATTATTGTTATCATTATTTTTAGATTAATCATAGGAATAAGAAATTTTGACATAAATTTATAAGTTATAAAATAGATTGCATAATGCATAGTATGTATCTTGATATAAATATAAAATTCAAAAATAGATAAAAAAAAATAATAAGTGAATTACTTGTCAATTTAGAAAAATTATAACATAATACAAATATATATTAAAAAATAACATAAAGTTTATGCGTCATATTAAATAATAATTTTAATTATAAAAATATTATAATTTATTAAGTTGTTGATTAAATTTATTTTTGTATAAAGATTAAATGTATAAATAAAAGTACCATAATTTATTATTATCCAAAATAAAATATATGATATGATTAATAATTATAATATATGGTCAATTTTGAGTATAAAATTGATAAAGTATTCAATATGAAATTAAATAAAAAAAAATAAAAAATAGAAAAAGCTCGTGAGCTGAACAGAGAGAATTCTCGACTCGAGCTCAAAATCGAGCGGGCTCGCGAAGCTCGCGAGCTGGCTCGACTCGTCTGCCTGCCTTATATGGATGTATGAAATTATCAACTTTGCCCTTATCGTATTTTTTTTTATTTTTTTTAAAATACTGAAAACTTATTAAAAAATCTAAATGGGGTGGATGGAAAAATTTTAAAAATTATAAAATAAGTTATCCACTTAGGACGTGTTTACCTGACTGGATCCCATATCACTCCTTGGGATCCATATCACTCCTTGGGATTGATTTGGGATTCGCAATGGGATTGTCCCCAATGGGACAAGGTACAGACTTGTTTACTACATCCAACAGGAATCACAATATATCCTTTGAAATTTGTTTACAAGCACGGATTAAATGGAGCATTTACTAGCGAAATTACCTTCTTGTCCCCTGGAAATTTTGAAATTCCATATCATCTGCCCTCATTCCTCGTTTGTCTTACCCCTCTTTCCCCCAAATCTGTTTTCATCCTTTCGACATTTTGCAGCAAAGAAAGGAGACTCCGCTTGATTCGTTCGAAGCCACGACATCGATCAAAATCTTTTTGGTAAGTTATTCGTCGTCCTCACGTTCTCTGCAAGCATTTACTTAAGATATACAGGTTGTAATATTTTCACAAACCCGTATTCCGATTTCAAGAGTTTCTCAAGTGTCCTATCGTCGTCGTGCAGCACGCAAATTCTGTGGCTTCCAAACCCCTTCGGACCGTAAGTCTGTAAGCTTAACATTGCCTCCCACTAGTAATTGCTATAATTTCTTGATTTAGTTTAGTCGCCTTTATGCCCGCTGTTATGACTTGCAATTTTGGGTTCCCATTTTGTATACATCGCTTACTACTACCGTCAACATATACAATACATTCGGCTCGATGTTACCTTTAATTTCGTCAATTTTAAAAGCCTTTCTTCGGGCGACAGTGTTGTACTACAATTTTAAAAGCCTTTTTTCCATACTGTGACTACTGTATAGTTTTCCACTAAATCCATGTCCATTGCTCCTGTTGTCATCAATAGATATTAGAAATCACTGAGGCTTAGCTTACATTGTGCTTCTGAAGATCATGATGTTGCTTCCCTTCACTTTTAATCTATAGGGCAACATACATGGAGACCCCTCGTTCGAAACAGGATTTTAGTAGTAGCGATTCCGAAGCCAGATCGGGTAGTAGGCACCGTTGTTCTGCCTCAACCGATGTTGTTGTGCGTTTTTGCAGTTGTGGTAGGGATGTTGTTGTACGAACCTCATGGACTAGCCTAAATCTAGGTCGAAGATTTCGTGGGTGCTCGGGTAATGAGGTTCGTTATTTAAAAAAAAACTTATCGATGTGCAAACAATGTTGGGTGGCTAAATCTTATTGGCTAGTCTCAGCGTATACGAATTATTCCTACATTCGTTGTGCTTCCATTATCGAGGATAGGTATATCCATTGCCCATGTGGCACATTCGAACAGGTTGACCCCACCATGTGCCGTAGGTCTAAATAGATTATTCCTGGATTGCTAAACAGAATTTCGAAATACGAAAGGCGGATGAAATTTTTAAATGAACGTCTAGAAGCGGAGGAGACACACCGTCGTACATTAAGAAGTTATTGCATCGTCTTACTACTTGTTTGGCTAATCACTCTTTGGATTGCGTTGAATGGCTAACTTTGCTTAATCCCTCGTTTTGTGTATATTTCCTTGTTACCTTAGAAAATTCATCCATGCTTTACTTTATGCAATTTTCATCATCACATGCACTGAAATTGACAAGTGAGTGCTCTTCAATCCTACGGTTTAATTGCATTTGCCTACTTCATGCTATAGTGTACATGCACTCAGTTCGTTTATTTGTCACCAGTGTTATGTTTTCCATTGCTCGGTATTATCGCTTCAAACAAGTTTAATAATCTACTCATCTGTTGGTTTACCTTATTTGCAAACATACATATCATTACATCTCGTTTGCATTCCATAACTTACTACATTAACCAAAATTCTTATTGAACATTCCTATGGTGTCATTTTTCGGGTTAAATGTAGGTTGTGTCTTATCAGTACATGTGCATTTAACAGTTCACTTTCCACTTAAGTCCAGGGGATTCCATTGTATAGTAAAGTTTACATTACATAACTTCATATATAATAAAACAGCTGCACCTATACTCTTTTTACTTAGCCCGACTATTCCCTCACCCCACAATTAAATTGTTGTCGCGCATTCATTCATCCAACTACCCATCCCCCAACTACTTCATTTACCGTGAGAAAACTTTGAACATTAATTGAGAACCTGCTGTTGTTAATAAATTCGATGCAATTGTTACAAATTGCCGGTGGTATCTCATTGCTTCCATTTTCTGCATATGCATTTACCACTAAGACACGTCATATCCTATCCAACTGCCACAAATTGGGATTAATTAATCCCATATACCAGGATTTATTGCAACAAACAGATTAAGTAATGGGGATTCTACTATTTGTCATCATTACTAATTGAACAGTGTTAACCATTCGCTATCTAAATCTCGACATACGCAGAACAGTGAACTTGGTTTACCAAAAATGTTGTTTTTGTGTAACAACTTGTATAATGCAGGAGATACCATTTGAACCAAGACGTATTACTATTCCGACGAACGGAAGTGGGAGTAGATGAAGGAGATCTTGGGGGGAGGTGACATTCTTTCATCGGGTGAAGACACTACACAATTGTACGAATTCAGCGATGATGGATCCGACGTCAATGTGTTGGGAGTGAACGGACGAGGAACGTGTGGAGGTAGTGAATTTGGTTACAAGCTCAGACGACGAGTGAAAATATTTGATAAGATTGTATGGACGAAAAGTTCAGCTTGTTGTGGTCGGATGACATTTGTTGAACCTATTTTGTTGTTAATCGAATTGATGTTTTAATTGCCCCAATTGAAAAGTAGAAACTTTTGTACTGGGCGACCTCAAGTTTAAATTATGTTTTGTTGGGTACTTAATCAGACGGAAGGCATTTTGTGGTTGTTTCTTATGTTTATAGTGCTATGTTGTTCATATGGCCATGTCTTTCAGTACATTTTATACACGGTTGGAATATTATTTAACGTAGGAGTTGTTCACATATTTTTCGTAAATACACCTGTTAGATGATGTTGAGATTACAATGGAGAAAGAAATGACCCAAACGCAGTACAACAACCATTTCTCTGGAGTTTAAAAATGTTCTCAGTAATTTCACGCTCTTGAAGGGAGGATGCTCAGTTGTTAAATACAAAGTCGATCATACAACCGTCTGTCAACTAAATAACAAACTAACTAACCGGACGTTCAAGTGGACCAACAAAAATATGAATAAGTGAATCAGATTACACGTTAGAGGAAGCTAATAAGAACCACACAGAAGTGTAATATGAAAAAACACAACTTCATCTTGTTTCTAGGAACTAGGTGTCTTCATTGTCTTCATGCTTGGTGATGCCTGCATGACATTCAGGTAATTGCTGAGCTACAGTTGATTCATGGCCTAGCTATTGTAGTTCAACAACAAAGCCATTTGATCATTTGTGTGTATTTGCAAACTAGTGCATGTTAACTATAGGGTCAAAGGTAAAAAAGATGCATTATGGTAGGTGAATTAATTAAGTTAATAATATTTAATCATCCATTTAGTAGTACTCAATATGATAACGGAATGCAAAGAAAAATCGCTAGAAAGTATAATACGTGACCCAAAGAATAATGAACAAAGCGAGGATGTAAAAAGAGCATATATGTAGGTAACGAATACATAAGTTATCTATAGGATTAACATAAATCCACACAATATGTTCACTACAACTGATCCCGAACAACAATATTACTGATCCGATGTCATGCTTACGTTGGTGCAATACTTACTTGTGCAGAGCGTTACGAAGATGTACGGCCAAAACCAACACATAATTAAACCAAGGACCATATCAAGGACGATTTGACCTTAAATCTTACCCGCTAGCATTAGCCGCACTATCTTTACCTTGGAATCCTTTGTCAAACCTAGGAAAAGCTCCATTTCTTTTGGGTCCTTAACAAGCCTATTTGCAACAATCCAGTGTTTGTTCTCGTCAAATGATTCAAGCTCTCTTACTTGTTCCAGGATCATCGTGCGATGTTCGGGGTCACCAAATTCGCTTTCAAGCACCCTCGTCAATGTTCTCAAATGCGTGTTGGCAGACTCGCAGAAGGTATACACCATTTCAATCAACTTTGGGATATCATCATGGGCATTACTTCTCTTGCGTTTTCCTGTTGAAGTGCTACCCGCCCGTTTAGCTACACTAGATAAATTCGTTGCTGGGTCGACGTTTACATTGAACGAACACAGTGGGTCGTCCTCTAGTCCGACTACACCTATGTCTGGATTCCATTCAGCATTCCGCACATTGCATCCCTATTTTTCGGCTATCTCCTCGTTTCTAATGTCATTTGCATCCTTATATGGGTCCGCACTACGGTCTCCAGTCGCACGATCCTTCCCAAATATTTCTCGTCATGCGCTAAAAACCGGCCATATCTTATACCGCATCCCCTTTACGTAAGGATCCATCTGAAACATCTCAGAGAACAAGCCAAAAAAAGTTTGAAAACGAAAATACATATTTCGGTTCAAGGTAGGAAAGTCATCACAAGTTTTGTTTCATTCCTTCACGTACTCATTCCAAGCATCGTCGTCTTCCACCATTACCATATTCCACTTCTCATCCCAACCCAACCCTGACCGCGTGAGCATAGTCGTTAGCGTCGAATACTGCTTCCATACATGCAACTTAGAAGTAATATGTGGTTTGGCTTTAATTTCAACATTTGGAAAAGTCTTCGCCATGTATGCCTCTAGTTGTCCAAGATAGCTATTCCTGAAGCCATTGTCGCACTTCCACCCAGTTACCACCAAATTTTTCAGTCTGGCTACAAGACATTCTTCTTCGAGAATCGTCCACATTCATCGACTTAAGGGCCTATCTTTGTTCCCTCCACATCGTTGCAACATGCTGGTACCCTCATTAGCTCCCAAGTTCATCGTCCTACTGTTGATTCTCGGCCTTATGGTGATGAAACCTACACCGAAGAAATTCTGTGCTGGTTAAATAGCAGAATTCAGTTCTACCAGGATACAACATGTAACGAAAATGTAGATTTGGGCACGTCAAATAATGAAGGAAAAACAGTTGCCATCATAGAAATTAGATAAATGTACTTTCGTGTGCAAGAATAGGGCTTCGAACGAAACAACAATTAAACCAACAAACTGTAACACGTGTGTACATTTCCTGTGAACGAGCAGTGTTCACACAACCACCAGCAAAATCTAAAAGGGCAACACAAAATTGATTATAGTAAACCGACGGAACAATACATCCCGCGCCCATCCTTAGTGTAAGAACCATTATGAAGGATCGAAGATATAGGTTTTCGATTGGCATCTGTCGTCACAGACGACTCACCCACTCATTGTACATTGATGTTGCCAATGTATCCCTCTAGGAGGACCATGAGGAGCTGCTCTCGATGTTCCACACGCAATCAACCTCAGCATCCGCACCTTCATCTCCATGACTAAGCAAGTCATTCTCCAGTGGATCGTCAGGCATTTCAGTCCTTCAAAAATTGTGCAAAAAGCAACAAGCAATATGATCCGATTTTGCACCTTGATGGAGTAGAATGATTGACTCCTTAGAATACCCTACTGCATTTTCAGTAGTCCAAACGTACGCTCAATTATGTTGAGCGCGGAAGACTGCTTTAGGATAAAACTTCCTGTTGAATTTGCGGTCCACCTGCACCACTGTCCCACTCTCATAGATGGTAGCGAACACCTTTGTACGGGGTCAAGAAACCTTCGGCATTCGCATAGCCTTTGTCACATAAGTAGTAATTCCCTGCACAAGATGTAACCGAACATCACGCAATAATTCAGTACATTTCCATTAATGAACGCACGTATTCAGCATTTCAAAGAGCTATATCAAGATTGTATGGATCACGGTGACACTTGTAGGAACTCTTAAACCACCCGGTCTGTGGACGGCATCACGTAAAATACGGCTATCCACTGAGCTTCCTCCCAGCCCCAAAGAACGTATATGAATTGCAGACACCAAGTATGTTTACGGTCATGTGATCTTTGCGTGTTCTATACCTTCCCTTTTCAACTTCAGGTACTCGGATGTCAATGAAGGTTCCATCCAAGGCCCCGAGACATTCCTACATTATGGAATACAAGTAGAAATCTAAGGTAAATATAATAAGCACATTTAAGTAGCAAACATCATATTCAAATTTATTGTTGATGTAGTAAATAAGAAATAAATAGTACTAGTACCTTAAACCATCTCCGGCGTGGGTCTGCGCAATCCTCGGTACTCGGCGTCGGTTGAGCTAGGAGGACGTTGTACAATTTTAGTTATTGCTCTAAAGACCCGGTGAAAATATTTGTGGATCATGCGGCCGGAACATAGAAAATCATGCTTGACCACACAATTCTTTTTATGATGGGCAACAACACTAAGAAAAATCGCGACTTGCTTCGGTACGCTAAGATATTTGGTTTGAGAAATGCTACCGGAATACTGGAGCAAATAGCACACGACAGAAGGCGTTATGGTCCATACGTAAGTTGCGCAGACAGGACTCATCAGTAACAGAAACTAGCCTGTGGAGGTGACGAATCTGGTCCGGTAGCCAACTATTGGTTATGTATCTCGGAGGCCCAACCCGAGGATGAGTAGGTTTCCGGACGGTCAGGTATTTTGTAACACAAGTGAATATAGTGAAAGCGACTGTAAACTCGTCGATCATTTGTTGTAAAATAATTAAATCCAAAGTAACTTTTTCAATTGATCTTATCCTGAACATTAAAAAAAACTTTTATTCACACTGAAAATAGTTTGGACAATTGCAAAAGCAAAGACAGTGGAAAATCACCAAACTGTGGCTAACCAACAGAATAAACCACACAACATCGTTATATTCTCAACAACCTAGCTACGCAAGGAAAAATCTGTAGGCAAAAATTGCATGCAACAAATTCCCAACTATTTGTGTGAATATGGTATACAGTGAAGACAACAAAGGCAAAGAGCCGTGTAACCATTAGATGGAAACGACACAGCCGCGTTAGGTAACTGATATAGTTTGCTGATACCAAGCAAGATTTGACAATGGTGAAGTGTTTACAGCACAACATTACTTGAACGGCAACAAAAGATCGAAGAAAGAAAGTGATGGCTTCAAACAAACTCACCTTCAGATTTCGAACGATTAATGATTGAAGCAGAATAAACACGACTGAATGCGGACAAAGCTGTCTGGACAACGTAAATTGCACCTCCGGCGATGAATCTTGCACCCCCCATAAAAATAAAAATTAGAATTAAAATAAAAATTATATATATTACACGAAAGATTGACATTGACGATGGTACAGATTACTACGTAGTATTTGAGAGTAAGATACGTAGCTATACAGTAACGTTGTCACCGACATCGAAGTAAACGGCCACGATGAACTCACCTCGAGGCGATGAGAACGCTATCTCTGTTGAAGACCTGCCCTTCACGCGGAATTTTGCACAAGTGGAGAAGACGATGCTTTGAAATAAAAAAAGGCGACAACGAAGTAAAGGCGGTAGGTGTGTGTACAAGGACGATTCCGTCATTTCCAAAGCTAAGTTGAGGATATTAAAGTCAAAGCAACAAAGCATAAAGGCTGGGATAGCTTGTCCGGATGCGAACCCCACCCCCATTGGCCGGATCCGTATACCGAGAATAATCCATCAATGTACCGGGCTTCAGTTGTGAGTCACGGGCCGCCCATTTCGCAGGTAAGCGTACTGCTGTGCCGGATTAGACCGAATGTATTGCGTAATCCCATCAAGTAAACACGACCTTAGTCCATAAAATAGATTAATTTTTTTAAAAAAAATAAAATTATAATTTTCAATCTACAAGGGTATTCTGGTTAGTTCACCACAAGAAATTAATGGAAACCTAACAGATTGGGCTAATTGTTAGATGACTGTTAAAATCAGGAGGTATTGGTATTTAATTTTCAAACAATGAGGGGGTACTTGTAATTATGCCAAACCTTATGGGAGGTCTTTGTAATTTACCGTAATATATATTAGTTGTATGTAGTACATATGTACACAAAAAATTTAAAGTAATTAATTATTATTTAATTTTTCTAATTTTGTTTGATTTATTTATCTGTGCCTTGTCATATATATATATGTATGTATATTTTTAACATTTTGAGATCATTATATAATTTCAGAGACGCAAATCAGGTATATTTTTGATTCAGTAATTTTGTGAATTTGAGATTTTCATCCTTTATTTTTTTAGAATTGTAAAATAATTCTGTAATTTTTGATATTTTGGAATTTTGGTATTTTTGGTGCCGAATTTTACAAAAGTAGCAGGAATAAATCATGTATGCCTTATATGGTTCGTTTAAAGGCTTTTGTTATGATTCATTCACTTTTGTCAATATGGATGAAAATTAGAAATAAATAATGTGGCACATGATTTATTTCGAAAAGTTTTACAAACTCCAGCAATTGTAAGGACTAAAATTATGAAATGTCAAAAAATTATAGGATTTTTTTACAACTCCAGGATAAAGGATAAAAAAATGCCATAATCACGAGGGACGCATGATTTATTCTGGAAACTTTTATAAAATTTGATAGCAGAAGGGCCAAAATCGTGAAATGTCAAACAACTACAGAACTGGTTTGCAACTCTAGAAAGATAAAGAATAAAAATATCAAAATGTCAAAATTACAAGTATTAAGCTTTATTTACTATATAATTGTCAAAGAATTAGGTTTATACAGATGATAATACAAATCTCAGTGATAATTATGCAGTCTTGACTATCAACTACCCATTGGTTGAAATTGTTTGATAGGTTGAAATTGCGAACCATTTAGGTGGAGAGCAATTAATAATTCAATTTAGAGCGTACTAAACGTGCATTTTATGGTGAATAAATTTATCCCCTGTGATATTAAAAATGAGCACATTACCTCCTATAAAAGAAATATAGCAATTTACCTTCTTATATTTTTTAAAATGAAGCAATTTACCTCTTTATACAGGGAGGTAAATTGCTTCATTTTAAAAATCATCGAGGGATAAATTGTTGTATTTTAAAAAATATTGGGAGGTAAATCACTATTTATTTTTTTATAAGTGGATAATTTGCTCATTTATGATATCACAAGGAAGCTGCTTGTATTTTTTCGAAAAAAATTTATACTACTTAATTAATGGACGGAGCTGAAGTTATCAAATTTTAAAGAAAAAGAAGGTTCGATATATGTGTATCTATAAAGGATTCAAAATCTTTCAACTCTCATTTTGAACAACGTTTCTTGAAATATTACGACCCCTTCGATTTGCTGTCATTTGATCTTTTTTTTTCAAATTCTTTATTCTGATTCCGAATTCTTCTATCTAATGCAGCATTGGTGAGAAATTGCACATAAGAACAGTGGACTCAAACTAGTAGCAATTTATTTTCAAACGCTAGACTCCAAGTCTGAATATTTGACACTTAGATCTCCCACATTTTGAAAATGACTCGTCATAATCAACCACATTTTCAATTATTGTTGGCCATCATAAACAATTTTAGTACTATGGTCCAAACCGAGGGTACTGATTAAAAAATGGTTAACCGTGAATTAAACGCGCGATACATATCAAGTTCGTGGTACGTTCACATGGTTGATGGCTACCACTTATTATCTAATTGTGTTCAATCAATCGAACATATGTCGATTGCCTGAATTGGTGGGTTATTCGGTTAAAATTATGTCTCTATTGTGGTGAAATGGTGTATCCTTTCGGTTCAAATGATGTGTTTATTATAGTGAAATAGTATGTCTTTTTGAATAAATGATTGATCTATTCGGCTGAAAAATCATGATCGTTTACAAGCGTTCTTTTCCAATTAAACATATTTATTCAACAACATCTTTTCAAACTTCATAAATAGGGTTCTCTATTTGCATTTGGTTCATTCAATTCAGAAAAAGCATTTTTAGTATTGTAGAATTTGTTTTCATTTGAGAGAGTTTCAAAATATTCCTTTTTGTCTGTTGTTTCTCAAAACTGTAGTGTTACTACTTAACAATTAATGGTAAATATAAGGAACTTTTTGAAATTTGATATAATTATTAATATCTCCTTATTATTTAAAAAATTAAAAATACTCACCCAATATTTTATGAAAATATATAATCCTTGGATGAAAGTATGAAATTGTGAACTATGCCTTTACTGTATTTTTTTTTTTTTAAAAAAAAGTTTATAAAGAAAAAACAGATGAAGTGGATGAAAAATTTAAAAAATTATAAAAGAATTTATGCACTTAGTCAGTAAAAAAAATTAGAAAATTTTAAGAAATAAATAAAATTATAAGTTTTAGTCTATAAGGGCATTTTGGTCAGTTCACCATAGAAAATGGATGGACACCCAATGAAAATTAACAGAATGAGCTAATTGTTAGATGGTCGTTAAAATTAGGAGAGTATTAGTAATTTTTAAAATAACGAGGGGTATTTATAATTATGCTAAATGTTAAAGGATATCATTGTAATTTATCCTAAATATTATGAAATCATTGTATCTTCATAAATAAATTGCCATTATCGCTAGAATCAGTAGGGGCGCAATACTTTATTAAAGATAACGAATAGATAACAGTTTCTCGAAATTGTTATTTTTTACATCACTTATATGTATATCACCTTTAAGTTATTGTGAAAAATTGGATGAAAATAAATGATGTCGTAGCCTAACAGTTAAGGTTGATGTTTCATGACTAAGTTCAAAGTTCTGAATTTGAGCTTTATGAAACACGTGGGTATTTATCACTTGGAGGATTGTATGTGAAAACCTCTGCTTTTAAAGAAGTGATTTTTGTGCAAAATATTGGAAATTGTAGTAGAATAGAAAAGTGGAGAGTGTTTGTAAACAAAATAAAAAGTAGATAAAAGTTAAATTGAGTAGTGTTTGGGAAAATTGTAGAAAGTGGATTGGCCATACACTACAAAAAAAGGTGGGATTTGGGACGGGTTTCGGAACTTTTCTTATTTTTTTTTTCTTTAGAACGGTTACAAGAACACATAACTGATTTGGGACGAGCTTTGAAATGGATGGAAATCCACCGTTGCAGTTGATGTTACAAAAATTTAGAAACGGTTTACAGGAAACCCGTTCCAACTTGTGACAGTAATTGTATCGATTACTGAAAACCGTTCTTAATATCGATCTAGTCCAAATTTTTTATAGTTTAGAAATTAGAACGGTTAGGGACGGAGTTTGAAATGGTTACTTATGGTTTTTAGGTGAAATTTTGAAACGGTATTTGTAATACTCGTGATTTAATTTTGAAATTATTATTATTTTTTTAATTGGGATCAATTTAGGGACGATGTTTGGAACAGTTTTTTGCAACGGATTATTGAATTTTGGAACACATTTGTAGAACTATTTTAGTATAACATTAGAAACAGTTTATATAATTTGGAACACATATTAGATACTGATTAGTAATTTTATTTGGAGCAGTTCATCCAATTTAAAAACACCTTTTTTGGCCGGTCTTTGTAATGGGTTTTGGAACAGATTTTTATAAAATTTGTAATATTTTATTAGCATTACTAAACTCATTCCTAAGTTTTGAATTTCAAAATTTTTTTAAATTAGTAATATATTTAATAAAGTTGAATAAATAAATAAATTTATACATTTTAATAAATTTTTAGATATAATTAATTTAATTTATGAAATTTGAATTAATTTTATCTATAAATTTAATTAATTGAATAAATATAAAATAATATAATTTCATAAATATTATGAAACAATAATAATAAAAAAATATTATATTAATATGAAAAAGTATCTAATTACAACAATTAAAAAATATAAAACCTAATCTAAATGGTCCTCGTCAGCGTCTTCCTGATTCTCGATCGATGGATTAACCGGAGGCCATGTTGCAGTAGACGAGGAAGCCTGCATCTCCGGCATCATGTCCATCATGTCGGCCATCATCGTCTCGAGATGGCCGATGTGGTCCTCCATGGCTGGGTTTGGCGTGGCGGTGGTGGTGGTGGTGGTAGTGTTGGTGTCGGTCTTGGTGGCGATGGTGATGTGAATTTGCAGCTGGAGACGTGGGCTTTAGAATCAAGGCCAAATACTCGGCCCTTGTTCTTCTCCCCGAATGCAGCCAGCCACATCTGCTACTCTATATCGCCATCGAAGCCTAGGATTCGGTGGAGGCATCGAGGTCGTGGCCATTGGCTGAGGTTGATGATCCTCCAATATTTTTTGGAACGTCTCTTGCAAAACAAGTAAAATTATTAGTACTTTATTAAATGAAGAATTAATTATTAAAAAAATAATATCAATCAATTAGCTACTTACTGCCACCTTCGCTGCCCTCGGCCATTCCAAACCTCGCCCTCTTTTTTCTTATAGCAGCACTTGAATAACTCCATTTGTTTGGGCGGTCGTCCGAGCTCTGTCTCCTGTATAAGAAAAAAACAGTTAATTAATTAGCATCAAATTTAAAAATAATGATTTAACACACAAATAATTTTTATTTACTTACCAATTTTCTCTTGTGCATGCCGACTGAGGAAGATCCTCTCGGTACACAGTCGAGGACGCTGCGGGGTTTGCCGCCCAATTCGTTTTATTCTTTGAGGACTCTTGCTGAAAGTCCTTGCTGGCTCAGTATGCCTAAAGCTGGAGCAAGACCTTGTTGGACAACCATAATGGCCTGACCAGGCTGGACCGGGTGACCGAAAAGGTCTTCCAGATGTATTTTCCAGCCAACATGTGGATGACCTGAAACATGGCTTCATCGTCACAGTCCCACTAGTGGGTCATCTGCAGTAATATGATTAAACAAAATATTAGTAAATAACTTAAATAATTAGATTATATATTAGATAAAAATAAATTAATTTAAAATTAAGTACCTTCATGATTTCGAACCAGAAATATTGGTGCTCTGGCGGCACCTGCCTTAGACATAGCCACGGGTGGGGGAAATATCCCTAAACGACCGCATTGATGTGCTCATGGAATCGGTGGTCAGACCTTAATTTAATTTAATAGTAAACAATTAATTGACATTTTCAAGATAAAATAATTAATAATAAAAAAATTAGTTAACAAACTTACCTCGCAGCATCGAGGCTGATGGACTGGCGAACTGATGGTGGTTGTGGAGCAGCCGCCGGCAGGGGGCAGTCGTACATACAGCTCTAGATGCTCCAACATCATTTGGAGTCTATGGAGCGGGGAATGGTGCGGGCGTATCAGGTGGTGTGGATGGTCGAGGGGATGCTTCCCCAATCTGGTAAGCATCTAACGATACTGGTGAAAATGGCGGGCCACGACCACGACCACTATCACGACCAGGTGGTAGAGGCGGCGTACCACTAGATATTATCCACACCAATTATATAAAAGTATTAGTCTAAAGTTTTGGATTATTGTCATTAATATGTTAATAAAAAAGAATATACTAAATTTTTTTATTATTATCTAAAAAATGGTAATATTAGAGAAATTGGTCTAAATTAATTTTTTTTATTATTTACATTATTATGTGAAAATTTAAATATGTATTGGGAATACTCTTCTAATTTATTATAATTTTTTTTATTAAAATGTAAAAATATTAATATTGGAAGAATTGATCTAAATTAATTTTTTGATTATTTATATTATTATGTAAAAATGTTATGGGAATATTGTTGTAATTTTATTTTAAATTTTTGTGATTATGATAAAAAATATTAATATTGGAAAAATTGGTCTAAATTAATTTTTGTGATTATGTACATTATTATATAATAATGTTAGTATGTACTGGGAATATTATTATTATGTAATATATGGTTATTTATATTTAATAATGTTTTATTATTAATATTGCATAAATTATTCCAAAATTTTTTATTAATGTGATGATTATGTAAAATTTTATTAAATTACCTAAATTATAGAAATTTGTGTCAATTACGCATAAATAGCATAAATTTATGAAATTTCATAAATTATAAATAAACATTATAAATTGCATAAATTACAGACATAAATTATAAATTGCATAAATTACAGACATAAATTATAAATTGCATAAATTACAGATAAACTATACAAATTGCATAAATTTATAGAAAATTAAAAAAAATTGAAAAACATTTTCTAAAAATATTTTTTCAATATTTTCTGAACCATTCTTACAAAGTTTTGTAAGAAAATTGTGGGGATGGGGAGGGGGAGGGGGAAGGAAGGAGGAGGGAAACTTACCAGGCGGCGACGAATGGCGGCAGATGGTGGGGAAGGTGAAGGGTAGGCAGGGGGAAGGAGGAGGAAGAATGAGGAAAAAAAAATATCTGCTAAGTGTTCTATATATATTGATTTTTGGAGCGGGTAATTTTAAATAAATCGTTCCTAAGCCCGTTCCTAATGTAAAAAATGATATTATTTTTGTTGACGATCATTTACTAAAAAACCGTTCCTATAAAGTAACCGTTCCAAATGAAACAAAACGTTGTCGTTTTTGTATTATATTAGCAAGACCGTTCCTAATTATGACAAACCGTACCTAATTATGTCTCATAATTAATTTTTCAAAAAATTCAAAAAAATAATAATTATAGGAAAAACCGTCGCAAACATATCAATGATTAGAAAAAAGTAAACCAACAAGTAATTAAGGTAATTGGAAATACATAATGTTATGAATAAAATTTGACAACTGTTCAAAAGATTAAGTATAATCGTTTGTACAGAATTATTAGTCTTACATAGATGTAAATAACATCTTATACTGTTGTATTGGATCGCATAATCAGACTGTTAAAATTTTAACGGACTGTTGGATATTAGGAAATCGATAAAATAATACATTTGATGATGTTTCGAATAGTTTGGTTATACGGATGCTGAGATATCGTATATGATACACAATCAACAATGTTAAAAATGATGTAACTGTCCATCAGACTGTTTAATTTTAGATCTTGCTAGAAATGTTCAGATATCGTACGTATTGTTATGTATTTAAAATTTAGGATTAATAGGATCTCGGATGTAGAGATATCGTAATCGAGAACAAAATGAGCAAGATGTGGACATTCAATGGCACGGGCTCAGGAACACATTTGGGAACTGGCCTAACAAAATATTTTAGGAACAGAGTTTTCGAAACATTTAGGAACAGAACTAAGTAATTTCACTTTTAGGAATGGTGAAGAATAAAAAACCATTCCCAAATTAATTATCCTTCCAGTTTTTCTTTTGGCGCATAATTAAATTTCTTGGAACAATATTAGGAATAGTCAAATTTAATTGACCGTTTATACGTTTTGGTTTTTCCTCCCTTTTTCTACATATCCGCCATATTTAGGAACGGTTTTAGGAGCGGGCTAGTATATTTTGACCGTTCCTATATGTAAAAATTGTGTACATACGAACGGTATTGGAAATATTGATCGTTCCTAAATAGAAAAATATCATACGTAGGATCGGTATTAGAAACCGATTTGGAAATTTTGACCGTTCCTAAGTAGAAAAATATCTTACTTAGGAAAGATCCAAGGAACGGTTATGAAACTTCTAACCGTTCCTAAATAGAAAAATATTGTGTTTTGTTTTAAAAAAAATAAGTTTTAAAATTATACTTCTGTAAGTTTAAAAATACGTACAAAAACACTAATTAATGTTAATATAACTACTGTCTTTTTCAGTCTTGTATTCCTCGTCAAAGCTATTTTTGTCAGAGTGGTCATCAGTCTCGTCAATATAGCTACTATTCATATGGGAACTTCCTTGATGTGTGGGGATGCTATCAGCCAAGTATGAAGTCATTCCGAGGACGTTTGACCATGGAGATATAAGGGCGATGATCAAGCACCACCCTGCGCGTGAGCAGGAGAGAAATGTGTGAAGCAGGGTGCTTTATCCTTGGAGATTTAAAAAACTGTATCAATGGTGAGATCCTTGGAGTGTTGGGAGCACCTCCAAGATGTTTAATAGGTAGACGGTTCCGTTTGAGTAGGAAACAACGATGATGTTCAGAGCCTGCCAGTTCAGTGGTGAGACTGTAGTGTCAGAGTATTGCGCGGGCAATGCCTCAGCCATAGATGATCAGGTGGGGCTGAAACTCTATAGTTATGATGTGGAAGTCGTAGGCTAAGCTACGGTTCAAGCAGCATGTGATTTGGACGTCGGTTGAGGGAGATGCGAAAAAAGTGCACTCCTCGGCCATTGCAAGTGTCTACTCCATGGAACAATAGAAAATATTTTTACGCCTATTATAAGAGGGCATGCAGTGGTGAGCTCCAACTAGCCCTCCCCGTGCATGACGGCAGTAGCATTAGATAATGTCTGCACTAAATGAGCATCTCTTGGGGGCATGATAGGGGCCTTCAAGAGCTGGCTCTAGGCAGCTCAAAGGAGTGCTTAGAGTCTCCAAAAGGCATGGGAACGTGACAGGCAACGTAGGGCCAGGACGGCCTATGTTGGGCGCAAAAGCGGCGGAGAGGCTCCATGTGACGCGCAAGGTTACTCCCCGTGCTGCGAGGTATTAAGGGCAACACCTCTCGTGCAAATGGGTGATCAAGGCAAGTACTCCAAGACCTCGTGATCCAAATCATGGGACGCGCTATCGAGTTCTGGCCGTCCATGGGGGTCCGTTGGCTACGATGAGCGGTCGTGTGGCAACGCCGCACTGTGGGCATATTGTGAAGCCATGCCGAAAGGAAAGAAAGCATGTCGGGCATGCCGTGCGGGATCAAGGAACTTCATTCGTTCCAGATCAATTCGGGTATATTTGAGGCACTACTTTGATGGACAATAGAGATGTCAAAGGTGCACTTGACAGACTTGGAGCACAGTTTGCTATGTACTACTGGAGCAACAGTCGGAAAGAGAGTGTAGAGCGAGGCCTAGATTTCCGATTTCAGTGGGCTACATTAGGAAGAGAGTGCAGAGAAAGACACAGACTTCCAACATGGGCTACATTGGGAAGAGAGTGTAGACGAGTACACAGGCTTCCAACTTGAGGCATTATTTGTTGAGATCTACCCGCCACTTTGGGAAGAGTACAGAGAGAGGTACAGATGATGGGTGTCGAATCCACCAAAAATAATTGCTACGAACACTTTTGTAGATGTGTGAGTATGGTCGAATCCACAGAGATTGGTTTTAAATTAATTTCTTCAAAAATGAAAATAATTAGGGGGAGTTTTGATTGTGAAGAAGAATAAAACTAAAAAGCTAATAAAATTAGAAGAGATAAATATAAGAGAAGAGTATTCCAGTTAAAGACAGGATCATGCTTATTTCCACGGTTGATCATAAATGCAAAGATAACAATTATTCATGATAGATAAATTGGTTATGGCCATTGGTACGAACTAACGACCTCACCTTTCCTTACCTTGTGGATAATCAAGGAGCGTCCATTAACTAAATCCCTAATCAGTAAACAACCTTGGGAACGTCCTCACGATTTAATTTACCAACAGCATTAACAATTAGAAAGGCTCAATTCTAACCAACAAATTCCTATGAGGATTTATTTAAGTTAGATTGTGCATTCCCCACAACATAATCGAAAACTTCTACATAATCAATTATGTTGTGTTACCACTAGTTATTGAACTAAACAAACAATTACGGATTTTCAAGTTCAATTGGCTAGGCAAATATTCTTGACAATGAATCAGATTATTTGTAATAAAAGCACAGAGAACAACACAAATACCAACATGAATAAAAGTAGAAAGCATAAATTAGATCTCACAACTCGTTGGATTTAAGCATTCACCAAGTCTTCAACCGGAATAAGAGAACTAGCTAAACATGCTAATGGAAGAACGCATGAAAAGCAAAATAAGAAAATATTATAAAAATATAGAGAAATAGAAGAGTTCAAAAGTTGTCTTTTAAAGTGAATTATATCACCTATTTATAATAGCTAGATACCTAATTTTACGAGGATTAGAAGTAGACTCCTAGTTGAACTAAAAGACTTATAGAGATAAAGTTACAATCCTAGTTAAACTCTTTCTTCATCAGAGGTAGTCCAAACAGCTCCAAACTCTTGCCAAAAATTGAGTTTGAGTCTTGTTTGAATTTCCATTTCGGTGATTTTCTTCATTTTCCAATTCTTTTGTCCTAATGCTGCAAAATAATATTTAATTAGGAGCATTTGGTCACAAAATAAGCTAAAATATTATATGAAATAAGCACAAAATGCGATCCTATCAACAGACTTCTGCTTTGAGTTTTCCTGTTGAGTGAGTGAATTAGAGGCACTATATTTTGTGGGGGAGCTTATCACCGATTTGGGAAGAGGATTTCGACGAGTACATGGACTTCCGCTTGGGTTGAGTTGATCACATCAGATGTAGCAGAGGCACCGTTCGTGGGGAGTTCATGTGGGGTGCTAAAGAGGCACTTCACGACTGAAGTGCTCGAAAGAGCAGGAGGTCGGTCTGGTGTCGCATGATACTAAGAGAGAGTATTGAGCATCGCATACACCTCAATCCTTCGTGTATGTGTTAACGAGGACGTCAACAGATCGAGTGGGGGAGAAAGTGACTGGCTGTTCCTTGGGCTAGACGGACGGCAGAGACTTGCGGAGGGCGTGCGGGCGGCTAGGGGATGCCGGACCTACGCTTACGTCCTTCGAGCAGAGACTCTTACCGATTGAGGATTGCAATAATGTTCATATGGGAACTTCCTTGATGTGTGGGGATGCTATCCGCCAAGTATGAAGCCATTCCGAGGACGTTTGGCCATGGAAATATAAGGGCGATGATCAGGCGCCACCCTGCACTCGAGCAAGAGAGAAATGTGTGAAACAGAATGCTTTATGCTTGGAGATTTGCAAAACTGTTTCAATAGAGAGATCCCTGGAGTGTTTGGAGCACCTCCAAGATGTTTCAGAGGTAGAAGATTCCGTTTTAATAGGAAACGACGATGATGTTCAGAGTCTGCCAGTGCAGTAGTGAGACTGTAGTTTCATATTATTGCGCGGGCAATTTCTCAGCCATGGATGATCGGATGGGGCTGAAACTCTACAGTTATGATGTGAAAGTCATAGATATGGTACGGTTCAAGAGGCACGTGATTTGGATGTTGGTTGAGGGAGATGCGAAAAAAGTGCACTCCCCAGCCATTGTAAGTGTCTACTCATTGAACAAGAGAAAATGTTTTTAAGCATATTATAAGGGGGGGCATGCAGTGGTGAGCTCCAGCCAGCGCTCCACGTGCACGACGGCAGCAACATTAGATAACATCTGCATTAAATGAGCATCTCTTGAGTGCATAATGGGGGCTTTCAAGAGTCAGATCTAAGCAGCTCAAAGGAGTGCTTAGAGTCCCCGAGAGGCATGGGAACCTGATGGGCAGCGTAGGGCCAGGACGGCCTACGTTGGGCGCAAAACCGGCTAAGAGGCTCCTTGTTACGCGCAAGGTTGCTCCCCGGGCTGCAAGGTATCAGGGGCAACACCTCTTGTGTGAATGGGTGATCGAGGCAAACACTCCAAGACCTTGTGATCCAACTTATGGGACGCGCTATCGAGTTCGAGCCGTCCATAGGGGTCTGTTGGCTAAGATGAGCGGTCGTGTGGTAATGCTGCACTGTGGGCACATTGTGAAGCCATGCGGAAAAGCAAGAAAGCATGTCAGGCATGCCGTGCGAGATCAAGGCAAGATGTCAGCATATTGAATGTGCCTCGGACTTATGATGCGGTCCTACTAGGGTAAGGCATAAAAGACGACCACGATGAAGGCGTGCATCGAGGATGCACCGCGTGTGCGTTGGGCATGAGACAGGCATTGCGGGCGCATGCGTAGCTCCATAATGCCGAAGCGGAGCGAGGATGCTCCTTGCCATCAAAGAATACATTGGTGGGTTTCGAGATTATGGGCGAGACGCATGGCGGCAGACTAGCTAGTTGAGGCTGGCCGCTAAGCGACGCTAAAGCGTGCATGCCAAGAGCCTCGAGAACATGGGCATTTTGGATAGGCGAGAGCAAGGGCATGCGGTGCCGCGCAGGGATGCGTTCAGATATTGTGCTAGCGAGTTTCAGGGTCGAAGACACGCGGCAGTCGGTTAACTCTGAGATGTGCAAAGGCTGGTCAAAGGTTGGGTATAACCTGAGACGCCTCATGGGCGAAAAATATATTCCGCTGCAAGAAAAGAGTCCGCCCTTGACAACCAGGGTAGTTGAAAACAGACCAATGGATACGCGTGTCGTTCATATATAGGTCATCATTTTTGTATGGCCTGTTCCGTTTGCAAGGAATCTGGGTCTTAAAGTAGTAAGAAGTGAAGAGACTGATTTCTTAAACAAGGTAAGCCTCTACAATTGACGCCTCCATGTGTGTTTTGTTTTTCACCTTTATTTTCAAGCCTCCAAGGAATCTAATAATCGAATATTTATTAGAAACATAATGATACTAGAACTATTTCAAAAACTAGAATAACTCGTGTAACAATAACCTCTCAAATGGATACATCCACACCTCCCAGCGCGATTTATATGGTAGGTGAACAATTAGGCACCCTATTGAGTTGAAGTTGGCGAAAATATTTTCTCGAGGTTGCACAAGATGGTTGCGATACTACCCTCCAATTCTTGTACTTCGTTCACATCGAGCGTCGCTGAATATAGGATCGAGAATAGAAGGCTAACCTCGGTTAATGCACTCCACACTGGTTTGGAAGCATTACAGAAGGCATTCGGTATCAACTTCTGCATTAATATGTGACAATCATGACTCTTCATGCCGTGAATCCTCATCTCCTTCATGTTGACACAATGGGCCAAATTAGATGTATAGCCATCAGGAAACTTCAGATGACTAATCCATTCACATATCCTCATTTTCTGCTCTTTGGTCAGGGTATATACTGCTTTGGGCATCACGTTCGGCCTTCTTTTGTCCACCTCAAGCTCCGGTTAGGTACATATGATCTTGAGGTCCTCCCGTGCATTTAGAGTATCCTTCATTTTTCCTTTTATATCCATCATAGGTATTGAATATATTGTCAAACACATTCTTCTTAATGTGCATGATATCAAGATTGTGCCGTATCAGATGGATCGACCAGTACTCGAGCTCCCATAAGATAATTTTCTTTGTCCACTTATGCTCTGTACTGTATCCATCCAGGAGTGACAACGGCACCTCAACCGCAGGACTGAACTCTTCAACCCATTCGCGGATTTGTTCTCCCGTAAATCTTGGCCATGCAACCTTCCTCTCTCTAGATTCTTATTGAACGGTTTCTTGTTCTGACGGCAGGGATGATTTAGGGGGAGGAACTGTTTGTGGCAGTTAAAGTAGCACGCCAACTTACTAATTCTGTAGGTAAAATGGACATGTGCCTTCGATACAAATCGGACACCCTATAACACCTGCAGAACTCCATCCAAACGCTATCACATAAGTCGGTAGGTCATTCACAATTCACATGAACGCGGAGCGCATTGGGAATGTCTCGTTCTTCGTACTGTCCCGCGTCAGTACACCCACATGCCACAAATTTTGCAACTCCTCAATCAACTGCTCCGGGTAAACATCAATGAGACGTTTCAGATTGGAGCGACCGAGGATCACCATCATCAGGAACATATACTCTAAGCTTATACACATTCCTAGAGGGAGATTGTATGGTATAAGTATAACGGGTCAAAATGAGTACGTACAAATGTACTGTCCGTGTGGCGCGAACCCATCTGTGCATAAATCCAGTTTATATTACGGGACTTTGCTGCAAAATCGGGATATGTCTAGTCAAAATGCCTCCATGCCTCTGCATCAGACGGATGACACATGGATCGCTCATCGTTTTGATGGTTGGCATGCCACATCATTTGCTCTAAATATATGATAAACTTAATTAAGTGAGCTTGAATTCAATTGGATTTAATTAAAATTATTTGGCCTTGTTTATAATTTATGCACCTTTTGTTTATCTTTTTATTATTAACCCCTTTTAATTTTATTAGTGTTATTATTAACTACATCGAACGCCCGGGTACTCGAAGGGTACACCCCTTGAAATTGTGGTTTTATTGCGTTTTGTTTTAATTTATGTTATTTTATATTACCACATCCGCATGCGCGTTCTCGGACTGATCCACTCGTATTTTGGGGGCTTTCATATTCTCTCTGAATTTTAAGCTATTTTAAACTTATAATTTGTACTCCACACGAATATTCATCATCCTTTATCATATCTCACCATTATTCTCACTCTATTTAAGTTTTCCTTATTATTTCTTCTTTAACCTGTTACTAACTTAAGCATCAAAGTGCTAACCTCTATTTTTTAGGGTTAGTCCCCTATAATCTTAGGATTTCATAGAAAATCCTTTGACTCTTGTAATGTGGCCAAATTAATGTTACGCATAATCAACCAAAGTTAATTATCCCAAAGAAACAACTAGAAATACAAGAAAAATAAATGTTTTGAAAGAATAGAAAAAATGGCCCAATTGCTTTGCTGGCAGCCAGAGCTGAGAATACCTATGCAACGGGGCACTGTTCAATTGTAAGCCGCATTACAGACGAGGAGGTTAAGTAGTTTATAAATAGGAAGACCTCCTCTCTATATCGAGATGCCTTTTCAGGACAAATTTGTAGGGTTCCTAGGATGTCAGAGCCAAAAAATACCTGATGTAGCGGGATAACGATCGATTCGCAAGCCTAACGATCGAGTCGCAAGCCGCACCATTTGGCGACGTTTGTGGGAACAAAGCCATGTGCCCACGCCAAGTCCCTCGTTTGGAGGCGGATGATATAGACAAATATCCCACATTGATTATAAATGAGGTGCTCTAACGACTTATAAACCCCAATACCTCATCTTCCTAGCGACATGTCTTTTAAAAAAATAACTTGTCAGACTCCTATGAAATTAGAACGAATAATACCTTATTCAACAAAACATCGAAGAAATTATAAATTACATTATTATATTTATTTTATGATTGATCACTTCTTTTGATCAGTGTTCTAATCATATAATATTTTTTCGTTTTTTTGTTAATGTAGGGAGGCTCAATTTTCGTTCTTACCTAACACCTTTTCCATAAGACACCGTAACGTATTATTATTATTATTCTAAACTATATACATACATAACATGCTTTCCTTAACAAACAAAACATGTGGATGTTATCACATTTATGTTGAAGCACGTAACATATTGACAAGCCCTTTCGTATCATTTTTATATGGAACAACTGTACATTTTGTTTTTAAATTTGTTATAAATACACATAAATTCTTTATAATTTAAAAAATTATACCTAATAGCTCTAGTATTTGTTTGTGTTCAATAAATAGATTCATATATTAATAAAATTTATTAAATTTGCTAAAAAAATAAAAAAAAATTGAATAAAAATTCATATTTACTTTCAATTAACTTATAAACTTATTATATATCAAACAAATCTTTTACAACCAAACTATCCTTATAAGAGTGAAAATATATGTCTTCATATACATCAGTGTTTAATGATATATAAGACTAGATTAATAAAAAATTATTTATTTGACCTCCAATAAATTAGTAATAAGTCAATCGAAAATAAATATGAATCTTCATTCAATTCCTTTACTGATAATAAGCAATTTTTATGAATCTTATCTAATGTATAAATCTGTTTGTTGGACGAAAAACACCAAACTTCAATGGGAGAGAGGTGTAATTATCCCTTAATATATTTATATTTGAAAGCAGTCCCTTAAATTTGTATTTAAAATTTTAATCCTCACTTTTATTTAATGCTCTTATCGACCCTACAATTATATTTTGTAATTTCATTTTGATTCCTCAGTCAACTTTTCAACGAATTTATAATTAACACGTGTCCAGAATTTATAATTAAAATATTAGGTTAAACGTAATTTACCTTTTATGGTACGCCAAATGAGCAAATAAACTACTATATATATAAAAAAATTACCAAATTACCCCCGTATTTCAAAAAATGAAACAAATTATCTTCCTTGGTTTAGATAGGGAGTCATTTGCTTCATTTTTCAAGACATAAATGATAATTTATTATTTTTTTTTATTTCTCATATCACACGAAAATAAATTGCATTTTTCCCTAAATTTGCAAACACAAACAATTCAGTTTGTAAACTAAATATTTTAAATACAAATAATTCTGTATCGATTTCGATTCAGTTAATTGTTAATCAAAATTGAAATCGAAACAAAGAACCAAACATAAAGAACAAAAAATTGAAATTAAAAAAAAAAAAAAAAACGTTTGTCGAATGCTGAATCAAAAATTTTCAAATTTCATAAAGTTCATTTCATTCAGTTACGAAAGTGTGGTCACAGTGACACACACGCAACGGCTTTCTCCAACAAACATGTATCATGTACATGTCATCTCAAATATGTACAATTAATCGACAAAGCCCTTTCTTCTCATTAATATTTATATATTATTATATATCATTTAATGATAGAATCGAATTTAATATTATAACAATTAAAAATTTAATTTTACTAGTTCAGGTTTTCAAACAAACAATATTCCCTATGAAGATATTGAAAAATATATCCAACATGATAATATAGTTATATAATTCATTATTTATTTATTATTTAAAAAATGTACATAATTAAAGAATTAAACGAGAAATAATATCATGATGTCTCGAATTTTTTAGATTTTTTTATTTGAATGTAGATCGCAGGGGTATTCAATTCGGTTAATCGAATGCACCGAAAGTTCGGTTGACTGAAATTTTGGTATGCCGAAATTGCGGACTGAATACCGAACCAAAATATTTGATTCGGTTGGATTAAAATCAAACTTATTTCGGTTCAATTGGATTTTTGTACCGAATTAACCAAAAATAATAAAAAAAAAATTAATGCTAATTTATTTGTTATAAAATATTAATAATTAGGTATGTATCAACTATAAGATTTTTTTTTTATTATAAATACTTATATTAAGATATTTAGTATTTATTTTTTAAAATTTTAATTATTTATATATATATATATTTTAAATTCAGTGCGACCAATCTATATTTTTTTAATGTTTTGGGTCTAAGCAAATTCATTAGGTCTGGACCTGAGTCTCTCAATTATATTATGGATTTGGGTAGAATCTTACCCTACTCATTGATACTCCTAGTTAAAAAATATAGATAAAACACTTCTTGCATTTTTTGAAATAATGCATATTGAATCTTTCCGTTAGTCAACGGGGTTAAATTATTTAGTAATTTTGTTATATTTCTTTTTTTGGTACTTATTGATTTTTAATAGTTAAAAATAAAATATTTAAAATATATATACAATTGTGTAAATCATACAAATTTAATATAATATATACAAATATATATATAATCGCAAGGGCAATGGCGATATTGCCCAACTCAGAAGGGGGCGACGGCTGTCACCCAAGCTAGGCAACAGACGCCATGGTTCTTGTGTGATGGCCAGCTGTGGTGATTGGCGGCGAAGGAGAAGTGGATAAGAACTAAAAAATATATTATTTTTAAATTAAATACATAAAATGATAATTTAATATTATTATAGTAAACAATATGATTTATTAAAAATATTTAAACTAAATGATAATCATTTAGATCCACATGGAATATTAAAATTTGAAAAGAAAAATTTAGTATATTATTTTTTGTATTATGATTTTAAATCTAATTTGGAATTTTTACTAAAACTTCATATATCTTTTTAATATTTTGATATTTAATTAATATAATTCATTAAAATATATGTAAGTTAGTTCATTTATATATAATTATTATAGTTGTTTATCATTTATATTAGTATAGATATTTAATTTTTGGAAAGTGAAATTTTACTATAAGGATTTTCGTATTAACTTGAAATATATAAAAATTTAATATATTCTTTTTCTAGTTTGATATTTAGTTAATATATTCTTTTAATAAATATAATTATTAAAATATATTTAACTAAATAATAATCTAAATTATTATAAATTTGTTAATCGTATATAATTATTATATTTTTTTTTTATTATTTTGTCTCTTGTACATGTAGCATTTAAATTTGAAAAGTGAATTTTAGTATATTAATCTTTTATGGTGATTTAATTTGGTTTTCAATTTAAATTTTAAATTTTTTAATATACTTTTCAAAATTAATCTTAGTATTTTTCAATAAATATAATTTACTAAAAAAATTGGGCAAGATCATAAAGCTTAACAAGAGCAATTCGGTCGATTCAGTGAGTTTTTCAGAGTTTTATGATTTCATGGGATCCTTTATGGTTATTTATTTTTTTGTTTAACATAAGTAAGTTTTTTGTATTTTCTGAAAAATTCTAATTCGGATCCATTTCTGTTGAACTTTAATTAATGATATGGTAAGTACAATATATATACAGCAAGTGATATATACTTATTTTGTGATTGATTTGGTTCCTCAAACTTGATGGGGGTACTTCAAGCTTTTGACTTAAAAATATTCTTTTTAACAACTCTAGAAGTAAAAATATGCATCCCAAACACATCAAAAGAGATTTTTTTTATTTTTTTTACAAAAGTTGAAATGAACTTTTTCAAAATATCTTGTAAACACTTTTTATAATTATTATAATTAGAGTAAAGTAGTCCAAAAATAAGTAAAAATTATTTACGAATAAAAAGAAAAAACAAAAGCAGCTAGAAGCACCCGAATGTGCTTAGAGCTTTTGGTTTAAATATACTATTTTAAACAATTCAAAAGTAGAAGTTGATATATCAAATACCTTCAAAAGTATTTTTTTTTTTCCAAAACTTGAAACTAAAAAATTACTTTTGCAAAGCTCTCGTAAACATTCCCCAAATACATCTGGAACTTAATATTAGTGTAAGTGACTAGAAGGCCAATTAGTGAAAGTACCACGAAATGCGAGTGGATTGGCCTGAGAACTCGCAAGCGAAAGTGGTAATAATAAATTTACATAAATTAAAATGAAAACGCAATAAAACCATGATTCTAAGGGTGTACCCTTGGAGTTCCCGAGCGTTCGATATAGTTATTTAAAATAACAATAAAATAAAACAAAATGCATAAAACTCCCCTGTGGTTTAAAAAGTCGGCTAAAAATCCTTTTCTATTTTAAAAATAGGCTAGGCCCCCTGTGTTTTGTAAAACTCAACAACAAACACCCCTTTCCATTAGTAATTAACGGAAGGTGCATAACACACGCTCTTTGTGCGTGTGGGGGTATTTTTTAACTGTTTTTGATCTTTTTCTTAGGTGTCTTCCTTATCAAAGACAGTTCAACATCGTCTCTTCCGGAGAAATTTCATTGAATGAGAATTTCATTCTCATTATCAGACATTTCAAGAACTCTCACTAAATACGTACCACCTCGATCCCATTGAGGGGTTTGTCTCCATAACCAGTTTGGTTCTCCACCTCAAGTCTAATTTTTTCGAACTTTTCAGAAGTTCTTAGGCTGTGAACCCTCTACTAGTATTTGCGTATTTAATAACTTACAGATGTCTATTTTAGATCCAATCAAATAGATCGTTTTTAGCAAGCATTCTTTATCCCACAAAGTGCTTTTATAGCTTTTTTCCTTATCAGAAAGGATTCACAAGTTAGTAAACTCAAAGCATCTTTAGCTCAACTCTTTGAATCGACCAACCTACTCATCCTAACTAGAGGGATGTGGCCTAGCTCATGCATGTCATTCTCTGTATGTTATATTCTTGACCATCCGTTATTTATTTTGAGCATGCATAATCCAATTATGCAGTATAGAATCTTTTATTGATCAAGCTCGTTGTCCAATTTGTCCAACAATTGACTAACGACTTGATCACGCTTGGTTACATTATCGTATATTATTTTAACATGAATACTATTAGCTAAGTTATTTAGTCTTATTGCTTTTGCAGTAATGGCCTAGCCATGAGCTTTAAGGCTACTTGATTTAACATTCTATTCCTTTTCATTTTTGCAAACTATTTACAGAAATGTGTTTCTAAAGCAAGTGTCCAACACTTAGGAATAAGAACAGTAATCATGTTTGCTCAAAAAATGCTATAGTTGGGTGAAGAGGAGTTCACAACACTCCTCTTCTAATGCCCTTTGGCAATTTCATGAAAACATCATAAGTAAATTTTGACTGTTGAACCGTTATTCCATTTTTCTTCACCCACTAAGGCGACAGGAGCACTCAAGGCGCTTGCAGCGGCTGACTTTGCTTCACCCTTCTCTCTCATTCGTCGTCTGGCTCCCTTGCCTTTCGCTTTTGAGGTTGAAACCTCTCAATTCAATATCGATGTGCAGATTCTTCAATCAATGCCTCGTATTGGTTCAACTATTTTATCAACTCATGAAATGGTCTTCTCAAACCCATTTAAATTTTGTGATAAATAGGTTGAATAAGGGATTAAGGGACCGAAGGACCACGTCAATGTACATCTCCTTTAAAGATCAACATTGGAGTTTTAGAGCTTCTCCACATGGGATTGCATCTTAGCCCAGTGTTTGTGTATAAACGACCTCTAGTCATCTAGGCTTAAAAAAAAATGCTTCCGTCGCGATATGCCGATTCGATGCCGCATAAAAAGATTTATGTGGGGCATTTATTGAACCATCAACTTCCAACCTGTCATACCGCTCATGAATGACAAAAGCAGATATGACGCTGTAGACCTTACGATTGTTCTTATGCCTTAATCTCGAACGTCAAATGTTTTTTAAACAAGGATTTATTTCATAATTCCGATGGAAGTGACTTTTCAATAACATAAGCCTAAATTCGAATTACTCTAAATTTTTCCAGAATATTTCTATATTAGTGGCAGACAAACAAAAACAGTTTTTTACCATGACTATACTATTGATTGTGTGATTTACCTTAAATATACACAAAATAGTGGCAGACATTGTGTAGAAGTCGGTCTTGTACTGTAGTGGCCATTGAAGCCTTGGGTCATTTTACTTGGGTGTCCAAAGATATTCAGGCCTTCTCCATTGTATCTTTATCTGCTATTGTCCAACTTTGACAACAAAAAACCTCACAGACATGGAGAGAGCAGAATCATTAGATTTTTACTAAGGGTGAATAGTAATTTATCTTCCAGTCATATTATTTAAATAAGTATATTACTATTATATAAAAAGAATATAGTAATTTATCCTTCTATATTTTAAAAATAAAGCAATTTACCTCCTTATGCAGGGAGGTATGTTGCTTCTTTTTAAAAAACATAGAAAGGTAAATTGTTGTATTTTAAAAAATATAGGAAGATATATCGCTATTTATTTTTTCATAAAAGGGTAATTTGCTCATTTGCAATGTCACAAGGTGGTTGCTTGCATTTTTCCCTTTTAGCATTTGGACTCCGCGTCTGATCCACTTGTTACACGTTTGAAATCAGCATCTGTTCTTCTATGTTAACTCTTTGCAAGAATATTGTATGGAAAGAGAGGAAAGAAAATGAGTTGGGTAAAAAAAGATATATAGAGATTAGGAAACGAGAGATGACAAAGAAAAAGAAAATAAATAAAGTATCCACCTTGGCTTTAGATTAGGTATAGGTGGATAAAAGATTATAGCAACAGTTGAAGGAGACATGTGGTTTTACTTTAGAAAAACATGCGAGCAACCCTTGTGATATTGTAAATGAGCAAATTACTTGTTTATGAAAAAATAAATAACGATTTACTTCATTGTATTTTTTAAAATACAATAATTTACCCCCTATGATTTTTAAAATGAACCAATTTACCTTTCTATATAGGAAAGTAAATTGCTTCATTTTAAAAAGTATAAAAGAATAAATTGTTATATTTCTTTCCTAAGGGGATAATATGCTCATTTTTAATATCATAGGGGGGTAAATTGTTATTCACCCTTTTTCTTTATATCCACTGTGGCTTTTAAGCAATGATAAATATTGTATTGGGGATACTCGATTTTCTTGTGGTGTTGGTCCGGGCACCTCAATTCGGCACTTAATGGTACTCGATTTGGTGATATTAAAATATCAAATAAATTAACTATTTATATTTGAAATTAAATTTGACAAAATTTTATTGCCTCCGCCCCATTCAAAAACCAAAGAGAAAAAAGGGAAAAGAACGATTTGTACATAGAAATAAGAGTATATTCTCTCCCAAGTGTCAAAACTCACTCAACAGCATTGGAGGATCGTTGGATCTTTCTCTCACATCCATCATCTGATCCATTGCCCGTGTTTGGAACCTCAACCACAATCTCAAGCCTGCTAGGGAGCTCGTTACTCGTCCTCCTCGTACCGATATAATCTCCGTAATTCTCCTCATTCAGATCGGTTTCACCGTTTCCCAACGACGAACCCGTTCCGCCAGCAGACACATGCACAGCAGGAGCACGACATATTGGGCACGTCGTGTGCGAGTGCAGCCACATATCGATGCACTCGACGTGAAAGGCATGACGACACAACGCCAGTTTCCTGCCCTTCTGCCCATTCTCAAAGAAACTCAAACAGATAACACATTCCGGTGCTTGAACCTCCTTTTCTTTATCTCCCTTGAAAACAAACTGAGGAATCGAAGAGATGACGCAAGATTCCAACCCCATAACCGAAGGAGAGAAATCGATATCGTTAGTACTATTATCAAGAGTTAACAAGCCAAGGAGATTATGCAAGCGACGAGCACCTAAGGCCGTCGAAACTACTAACACTGACGTCGATGATCTCCCATCATCTGCCAGACGGTCATGGGATAGGAACCATTTGGCGTAGCAATGCAACAATGTGATGAAGACGAGCACAAGAATCAACGATAGGATCGCAGCAAGCATGATGTTGGTGTCGTCGTGTGAGACTACGGCGTCGATGATTGCCTTCATTACTTGGCCGATAGACGGGTTATGTACTCTACGGAAGAATACAGAACAAAAGAGAGGTATGTGATCAGTTGAGACCGAGTAGAAGTTTCTGTATATAGGACAGTCTCGCGTCTTGGGACTGCGTTTACGTGAGCGTAAAGCCATCAAAAAGGAGACTACGATGTGGTCATCTGGGAGTGGTTTCGGTACCTAAGAGGAAGAAATGGGCACCAGCACGAATAGGTTATTGTGCATGGTGTTATTATATTACTCTTTCATGGGGATGGTTTCTGCCTTCATTTTTATTTTTCTTTTTGTATTCTTGGGCTCTTGTTTCTGCAGTGGGGGAAGATTCTAAGACCCTGGAGTCAAAGGCATGCCTTAGCAATCAATCTATTCTTCTAGATGTTTGATAATCTGCACTATTTGTATTTTAAGGTTGATCGCTCTAAAAATTTACGCTAGGGGTAAGTCAGAAATCGCATCTCTGTTAAAACAAAATACCAGACAGGTGTTATATTTGGAGTGTTTGGGAGTATTTATCTTGGTTTTTTTCTTTTTTAGTTTTCTTTTTTTTTTTTTTATTATATTATGGTGATGGGATTTGGGATAACATGAATTTGAATTCAGGACCCTGTCACTCCTAAGGATAATGATGCAAACTCAATTGACTATATCGAATTTTTATTAGTTAGTTGGAAGATTATTTTAATTAAATAGAATTTTTTTATTAGTATCTAATGTCATAATAATATAAAGGATATAAATAATTAAAATGAAACATGTAATTTAAATATATTTTATTATTTTTTAAAAAATAATTATATTGACAAAAAACAAGTGCAATGAAAGCAAAACTAGTACCATTTTAACACATTAGAAGAAAACAGCCTTTAATTCATCTCAAAACTGATTTTTACCCAACACTCCTAATTTGGCTTTTGTCTACGTCTCATGAACTTCTGCAATCATAAATCTACTCCAATTTTTCAAGTTCTCTAAAGTAAGCACTTTTCTGAAAATAAGAACCCCATGCAAGCGCTTCCATAATATCAATAACAGTAGCCAAATAACTGATATTTACTAGCTCAATTAGCACCAACAGATCACTTCGAGTCAAATAGTTGTGAGTTCGATTCATTATGCCAATTTAATGGTGAGTAATCAGTAAATACCCCTCTAATACACATACCCTGGTGCATGATGGTGATTCCGATACAGACCCACCTGAACTCAAAATATAAAAGAAAAACACCACCGAAACTTTTAAGCGGACCAAAATTATAACCCGACTAAATCCAATTACTCTAAGTAAACACAATCAAAAACCCGGAAACCCTCACCAAGCTGTTAATAAGCTTCCACAAGTGGATCATTCTACAGCGTCCACTTGTGATTCTACATTACAAGGTGAGAGACTTCAATCCTGTATTTGTTTTTCAATAGCTAGTTTTTGGGTAGAATTCTACCCGAATCATACCAATTGATATCAAAATCATCCACCCCCACTCCCAGTAGCAATTCTGGGATGCGTGGTAAAACAAGCATTCCATGCTAGCCTGATGCTAAGTATCTAGTGCAAAAGTAGTTAAAATAGACGATGACATCTGTATTTTAGTGTTAGTCGTATTATAGAGTACTAATGTGAAGTTTTTTTGACTCTTTAACGTTTTTATAGCTAGCTACTAAAGTACAGTTCTTTCAAGGTCATGTCAAAAGATCTCAGATGCAACGGGTTCAACCCACTACGTCCGTCCAAATTACACATGGATGCTGGTTCCCAACATTTTAACGTCAGCTATCCAGAGCAACTCTGCCAACACCCAGTATTTGATAAGGAGCTCAAAACTTGAAGCTCAAATCAGATTTACTTCCAAACAAATTTGAACATATTCTGCATCTATTCCGATTCCATGGCAAGCCCAAGAATCGCTTACAGCCAGTAAATAAGTAAATTAAGATGGAAAATTACAGGAGGGGGCCATGAGATTAATGATTGTTTCCAGTAGTTCCAATTAATGGTGTATTGACATATTGAGGTGCCAGCAGTTGTAAATTTTATTTCCTGTCTTAACAAAACCCTGGCAGTAAAAGCAATTCACATGAACTGACGACATAATGTTTGTGTCACTTTGTATTACTAAAAGTGTTGAGCTTTGTTAGCTTTAAGGAATTGAAGCTTACTACTGAAGATGTTAAGTTTTCGCCAGCTATCACATGAGCTTGTATCTTTTCTCCTGCACGCCAGTAACTCCCATTTGTATCTCTATTATTGTGTGAAGTGGCATCTGCATTTAAATATAGAAATGTATTTAGAGTTCAAATGTATGGAACAGGTATGCAGTTTCAGTATTAGGATCAGACATCATGAAAAAATGAAAAACCTAACCTCAGGGAAAACTGCAATCAGATATATGGCAACCTCTACTAATCAAGCATATCAAGCGTTTTCTATAATGCTATATTAAAAGAAGCAAAATGAAGAAGCGCTGTACGCAACAGCCACCACTAAAAACATGATACGACCACCTCGAGTCATCCAGAATCACTGAAAATGCAAATGAGCTATTCTAACCTGCTGGTTTCAGCAAACTGATAATGCACCGAAAATCACAACACTTGGTGTAAACTTCTCAGGAACTTCTTCAAATAACTACTCATTTGCCATGATGTGAACCTAACGTGTGATCTAGACCACCTCATCCAGTGTTCATTTTACCATCGCTAAAGACCACCAACAGAAAATCCACCAACGAGAATCTGAAAATTAAATGTACTTCATTCGCAGATAATCACATATTTGCATACCCGTTTTGCTAGTTAGGAATATGGTCTTGTTCATAAATACCACTTTATCTTTTTGGCACTGGGTATTCATGGATTCCTTAGAGAAACTTCAGTAATTCAATGTCGTAAAGGAAACAGTAAAGCCAAAGTAACTTTAAACAAAAATCTCTAAGGGGAGAGCAGAGAAAGTGGAAGTTCTAAAAGTTTCCGGATGTCGCCCTTAATAATTAGTGTTGAGTGTTGTGCCAAATCACTACTTCAAGTTAAAGGTTTCTTCTCATTTGTTTTTTCTTTTTTTTTTTCTTCAGATTGTTGATAATTTGTTTTAGTATAAGTTCCATCAGATCTCAAGGTACCAGCTTTCTTTACCAATGTGTTTCACATGGAGTATTTTGAACTCATAATTGAATTATCTGGTTTCATTTCTTTTGTCGAAAATTGACATCAATGTCATATTGTCTTGTGGTTGGGCATCCCCTTCATTATGTGTCCAGCTATTCAATGGTGCATGTCAGCGTAGAGATTTTTGCTGAAGATAATTGTGATCGGTTCCTGTACACACAGGCAAGTCCAATGTTGGGTGTAAGTAAAGCCTAATGGTAGAATCAACTCTCCTAGGCTCATAGTCGATGGATATATTCATATTTTCGTTAAGTGCCAGTCTATTATGTTTTCACCCATTCCAAAGGTTATTTCTATTTATCTCCCTATCTCCTGCAGAACCATGATCTTATAAAGGATTTGTTGTTCTAAAAGAGCCAGTAGTCATGTCACATCTTAAAAGTACTCTTGTAACCATTACAATCTCGACAATCCAGGTTTGATCATTTCAATAGTATTGTGCTAATCTTTAACCTACAAAGATGGGCTGTTGATAATTCTTCTACTTCAGAAATTCCAATCATGAGATACTCTTAGCTGTTTGTGTAGAGATATACTTATCAAAAGAGAAGAAAAGCAAGGAATTCAGAAGTTCAAGTCATTTCTCAAGTCAGACATTGAGAAACCAAAGATCTAGGTCCCTTCAATTTTTTAGCATCAAAGTTGCACATATTAGTGCAGTATCTGGAGATATTGTGTTTTACATTTATTGAGTGAAGCAGGTAGGTGGGGTCCCAAATTAAAGCCTATGGATCCAAAAAAACAGAATTCTAGACCTAATGTAGTAGATGATCCTAGGTAACATAGTCAATTGGTTCAGCATGTTGAAGTACTAAACTATGGCTAGACTGATATTACTTCTGAAATAAGTGTTCTTTGTATTCTTTGCCAGAAAAACTGTTAGTGAAGTTCATTTGTGACGAGCGTGACAATTGTTTACTCAGCTATTTTCACAAGGACAGGGTTGAGACTAGCAAGCTCTTTACGTTGTTAGGAACATATTAAACCTAGGATCCAGCTGAGGGTGGGAGCCGAAGGGCACCTGTGGAAAGGTTATATTTTTAACATTATGCCACTGTTATTGAACATAAAATTCCCAAGTCATCCCATGGTAGAGACCTACACATCCTCCGAAAGAAATTCACCATCAACATCACTTTAATTTTTATTTTCTGCAATAATTAGATGAACAAACTGATCCTGACCACATACATGACTATCAACAGAGATAAGATTAGATTAGACAGACTCTTATTAGTTACCTAGCCAAGGAGAGGTTAAATAGATTCTTTCTGATGCTAGCCGAAAAAGAAGATCTACAGCAGTTATAGCTTCAAACTACAGATCCTCAAGTAAAAAATTCTTTAAGTAGCTTCGCATCTTAAACTATAAAAATGTCATTCGCTGAGAATTGGTAAACTCATAATACATTCCACCAGATATTCCACGAAGAATCATGTTGATAATATTAAATCTAGTAGAACCGCATCTTGGAATCTGATTGTAATAATTCAATGTATATTTTAGTGCTTTATGTCAAATGCATATAGATAGTAAACTACTACAAGTACTAGTTACCATGAATATATTACCTCAATGTGGGGAACCTCTTTCAATGGCCTATCAGCAAAATAAGCATACAAAGCCCTCAAAACTGCCTAAAAAATTCCAAAGAGATCATTTGGCATCTGAAGCACAATTCTTTTCAGGAGAAAAATTGGTTATTTGTTTAAATGTATAACCTGATGAGATATCACCACAACGGGAGCTCTTTGCCGTTCGAGCTCAATAATCACTGGCTCCAGCCTGAGAAATGGATAAAGGCAAATAACTTGCACTAAGCATTGTAAAGTTTAAGCTTTTTGTTTCCCATGGCAAATAGATCATTAGATCTGCAGAACACGAACCTTTGTATAACATCAAGATAAGATTCCCCACGAGGATATCTGTACCTCAATTTGTCCTTTTTACGTGATCTGTGATACGCAGACAAAAATAACCTCAGCTAATGACCAAAAAGTAGTGCGAGACGCTCAAGAACACTAAATGAATAACTTGGAAAGGTGAAAACAGAAGTTACAGAACAAAAATATAGATTATAGAAAATAGATGACAGGAATAATCTGCTTGGAAAGAGGTTAATTTGGTTTAGTTGTTTGGCGGCTGAGTAATCTAATGTGGAAAAATAATTCTTAATGCAACAGTTGGTCTTATAGTTTCATACAATGTAATGGGATTAAAATCTACGAAAAATAACTAAACAGATCAAATCAATTTTAAAAGCTAGCAGCAAGATGCACTGTTATCCAATCCCAAGCCACTAGAGAGAACAATGCTTGGGTGTGGGAACTTGCCATCAGGTTTTTGGCAACTTGAGCTTCTTGTTCAGCCTATGTGAAAACTTCAACTGGACGTCTCTTATGTCTGAACTTGGGCAGTTAAAAGTGTACTAGAAGCTTCACAATATAGTTTCACTGGTTTCATCCATAAGCTCAAAACAGGGAGAAGCTGTGGCCCCTGATTGAGGAAGAGACACTTATGTGAAATGGACAAACCTAACTGGTTCTCAAGGACTCTGCTAGTTTTCCCAAAACTCCCTCAATGAGAAGATTTTCCAGTGTAAAGGCAGCATTCAATTTGGCAAAAAATAATTCTCATATCCTACTGATGGATTGAAGGATATGGATTTTAAACCCTTAATAACAAATCATTTGAATTTGTTTGGATCATTCTGAATTTAAAAGATTTCAAATTGAGTATAATTTGTTGAATATTGATTGATTTCAAAATTATGTTCCAATGGAGTAATTTCTTTCAACCCAATTGCTTTATTTGAGTAAAAATCCTTTCTCCAAATTCTTCCACCAAATCCAAATTCTTCAATCCAAAGGCATCTCAAGGAAATTCCCAGGATAATACACACAATGTTAGGCGCCAAAAATCTAATTATATGCCAGTCACACTTTGTCTACTTAATTGTGATAACGTGGTTGCCATGTGGATCAATTGATTAACAAGTTCATGCTCAAAGGAGTTGTATAACAATTATGCCAAACTTAGCGGACCTATGGCCATACAAGTTTTAGCATATGCTTGTAAGCCAACAATCAAAATTTAAGGCAAATTTTCAAGTCTATCTTCAATATAAGGTCAGTTTCCTACTCAAAAAGATATCTCATATAATTTGAAAATACAAGGACAAAATTTAAGGGTCTCTTATGGTGAAGTCCTCACAATGTCCATGACATTGTAAGAAGTTGTAATATTAGTTTTATGGCTTTTATTACCATATGAAGCTGGATAGAAACAAAACAACCTTAGAAAAAAATATTATTGGATATTCAGGAAACATATTGTGATGGGGAAGAAAAAAGTTTTTTGTGTGTCAAGGTCCAACTGAGATGGCTCAAGCATGACGTTTATAAGAGGTGTCAAATGGAAGCCAGTTTCTAAAGCACCTTGACATCATTCCCCAGCAGATTAAGATATCATAACACAGTCTTCATACATCACATGTAACATTTTAGACTCAGCTCTCCAAGTCCCCTGCATTTTCATTGCCAGTAGCGGAAATTCGAAACAAATTCCTTTCCCTAGACTCTTGCTTAACAGATTTCCCTCACCACATCAGTGGAATATTTAGATTGTTGATCTCACATGCCAAATTCATAAATGTAATGCTTTGTCCCACAGATGATAACACAAATTATTTTGCAAGCATGAGTAGTTACTCTCAAAAATTGCATATAATGGACACAATGCTTCTTTCTATTTTTATCCCAATTCAATGATAAATCACGAAGATGCGAGTATTAATACTCTTCATTTGTCAACTGAACAGTGATTTAAAAAAATAACTAGGCAGGATGTCCACGGGATGCATTAAACCATTTTCCAGTAGTAAAATGTTCTGATGCAAAAAATAGAAAAAAGGATCATTAGGAAGGGAAGAAACAAGAACTGGAGCATACTCATACTCCTCGGGCATATTTTTCTTTATTTCTTCATATGTCATCCCATCACATACACCTGCATTAATTTCATCAAGTGCACGCCATTGTATCTTCAAGGAGTACGCATGAGAAATCAGATGTCAGTTGAAAAGAAGCTGGCAATAGCTAATAATTAGACTTTATATGGTCAAGGAAATAATGAATGTTATTACACAACCTTTGGGAATCCAACTATCGGGCTTGCTGTTAAAATTGTTCTCTGTAATGTGCTAGTCCATATCTAACCAAAAGAGAAACAGCATTTACAATCATAAACTTCATCAGAAAATTTTATGCATAGTAGACGTAGTCACAATACCACCATAATTCATATTATTGAGGTAAGATGTTGTCTATAGACTACTAACAGAGAAAGTGATAGAGAGATACAACTCATGCTAAACATTCAGACCAAGTAATTTGAAAACAAACAGAAACATTCATTGAAACACTGCCATCTCATATTAGCAGCATTAATAGTACTGCTGACTCCTTATTCCCTTGCTTCACAAAAGCCAAAACAAAAAGAAAAAGGTGATGATCATAATGTAGGTAATAATAAAAAAATGTGAGATTGCAATAGCATGAGAAAAGGCTTCTCTCTGACTTGATTTGTTTCCTAAAATTAGAACCAGCACAACTGTTCAAAACTTTTACCTGACTGAAAGACAAAATAAGTACCTCTACCCTTCCTTTATCATTGCACATGACTTGCAAGGAAAATTTGTCAATCTTAAAGTCAATTGAATTCAGATCACAAGACTTTGCAGAAGATTTTATTAAAATGGACATAGTCTAGATTCAGTAATTGAAAATACTTACAGAAGCAGCCCTTTCATTTTTAAGACGTTTTTCCACAAAATTTGCAAGTTTCTTTGCATAAAGCTCACCAGAGTCACTGCAAAAAACAATAAATTAATTAATAGGTTAGTTCTGTGATAAATGATATGCAACTAATCATTGATTATCTGGAAGAAACCAAATCTGCATGGATAAATCAAATAAAATACAAGAAAAAATAACAAGCATTGGTAATGTAAATTTTCTTATTTCCATGCTAGTGGAGATCCATAATTTTCTAAATATAAAAAATAAATGGAGTTCTTGAACAACAGTGCCAACAACCTATAATTTCTTAATGGATTTTTGGAGCACTCTTTTTTTCTTGACCAACCATAATTGCACAAGTCTTCTTTCCATCCATCACTCTTGGTTTTCAACGTAAGCAGATGCAAATTAGCCAGTTATTTGTTACAAGACTTTTCATGGTTATTATCTTAGGTAAGAATAGCTCAGATTTATTTGAGTCCTTTCGTGGAATGCATTGTTATAATCAAAAAATGAATGAAAATTTTGGCTACAAAGGATTTGGAATGCAGGTAAAGGGAATTAAGAATGTCTTCATAATCCACATAGCAAAACACATATAGCTAAGATATATAATTTGGAACCCGAAGTAAAGAAAGTTAAACAATGATGCTTCATATTCCACATATGAGAGAACCTTATGACGCTGTCACCCCCAATTCGACCTCTAACATTGTCTAGGCTCTCCCCATGCCGGGTGAGCAAAATTGGACGGGGTGTCAGATGCGTATTTACCTGCAAAATAACAAGCAATGACATTTGAAGTCATATCTGGTAGCAGGAATACCTTCCAAAGGGCAAAAGTAGATGGAGAACAAATAAAGTGAATAATGAAGAAAAAACAAATTAAGAGGGAAATTGTGCATTCTGAGACTGCAGCTAATTCATATAATAAAGGAAATAGTTCTTTTCAACAGTGAGTAACTGACATACTTCCTAAACATTTTCTACAATAATCATCTTAACAGAAACTTATACCAAAACTATCATTCTTTCTATCACAATTCAGAAAGTTCTTAAAACTAATACATGGACAAGAATGTTACAGCTTTAAGAATAACAATCCAAAGAAAGGACAGATTGTAACAGCTCCAGGAAAAGGACCACAATGTTTTGAAATATGAAAATTTCTCATAACAGGGATTAAGCATTTGACGAAGAATAATAAATCACGGTTTATCATCATACTTGGTCCCTGTCAATTTTTATTATTCTTTTCTTTTTATTTTTCAGCTAATTATTGGGTGAGTTCAAGTAATTAGAAGAGCTAAAACTAAGATAAGACTATCTATCGGGATAGAAAGGTCCTGCAAAATCCACAAGTATTTAATAATTTGCTATGTCTTGAAAAATGGGGTAGAGAAATTATGTATAATTTTTAAGTCGATCATTTTCCTTCCACGGAGTTACTTTTAAATTGGAACATTTAGCTGGTATTCCTTTGAAGGGATTCTATAGGTTCAGTTTCTTGTATGTTGCACACAACTTGTAAAGCTTATTTAAAATAAAAATGCGTTGGGGGCTAATGAAGACATGAAAACATAGAACTTTATTTATGAACCTAACATTTCAAGTCAATTTTTAATGTCTACATTTTTCTCAAAAATTATGACAACTTTTCGAAGTCTTTGTTACTTATTTCCTAAACTTAAATTGTATCTTGGTTTGTGCATATAATTCAACTTTAGAGGTTGATGAGATGTGATTGTGGCCAGCCGGCAAATGTTGTTCTTGTTAATTATTGAAGTCCTACTATTAATTGTCACAAAACATTACCCATACCTATTTTTAAAGCATGAATAGCATTTAAGGATTCCTGGAAATATTTTGTAACCCAAAATATCTCTTAATTTTTTTAATTTGATGGCAATTATGCAATTTAACAACATTATAATTATTATCATCATCATCATCTTCTCCTAAAGATAGAAAGTAATTTGACATAATAATTATCTCCTAAAGAATAGGACTCAATTGACTTATATGTTCAACCTAACCAAGTTTACCTTGGTTTAACAAAATATCAAAAATAATGTAACAAATTTCCTTAACAGATTTGCCCTTTGGGGAAGAAAATATTACCATATATCTCTTTAATCTCTAAATGGTAAGAAATTAATATTTTTCAACAAATAAGAATTCCTATATCTTTTAAAAACCTCAATTGAACACTGAAATAATAGAACTATCTCAATAGGCTGAAAGTAGCGAAAACATTCAACTAGAACAACTGATTCTATTTTTTTGGCAAGTTACGTATTAGTTTAAAACATTGAACTTGAACTTTGTGTCATCACAAAATAATAAGTCCACTGAATGTAAATTTAGACACTAAATTCCTAATTAGCATCTATATATATTTCTTTTGTACATGTATGTAGTTATATTAATACACAATAGATATATATAGATATATTGTATATATCTCCCATCACCTCAATCAATCAAATTAGAATGTCAATTATCATAATCAATTCTATTTTTAACACCTCTCTGTAATTAGTTTCACTTGCCCTATATTAATTTCAATGCAAGCATTGACCAACAAATGAATCCCATTTCAGATTGATAATAATATTTAGGATTAATCACGGAATATTATTTCAAGGGTTTCCAGATAGGACGAAATATCAAGTGAAGATGCTATCTCTAAAGTGATCATGAGTCATGACTATAACCAATATGCAGAATATGTACAAAAAACGTGTTAAACCAACTGACTCAAGCACATTATGTTATACTTCAACATGTGTAATACAAGTGTCATTGACGAGCCATGAAACTAAACCTTAGTACATAAGAATCAGAATTTAAACTTTATCTTACAACAGCAGCAATCTTGCAGCTCGGAAAAATTTTACCATAGGAAATCCATTACTAACATCTAAAAAGAGCACAATACCCTCCAATCATTCAAAAGAGGATTTTGTCATCATCTAAGCATCTTGATTTCTTATGTTAGATAGTCCCTAGCAAGTATCCTGGATCCTAATACATGTGGTATGGTGAGGAAAGTAAGATCAGATCAGATGAGAGATACAAGCATATATCAATACAGCATTATGACAGAAACACAAGCCAATCACTATAAAAGATGAATTGCAACATACCAGGAAGAATACTATCCGCCCAGGAAGGTAGCCACTAATGTTGTTCACCTGTTTCATAACATCCCATGAAATTGATAAGATAACCACATAGCATTCCATCTAAAGTTTTATCTTGGACAGAGCGACAGTAACACAAGAAGTTCAAGGAAGAAAAGAGGGAAAATATTAGAAAAGGTATATTCTGGCATGATCATACAAAAACCACTGTTTAACCTATACTCTCTCTTTCTACGCAACAATAATCATAAAATGATTATTTTTCTTCTGTTCAAGACTGGGCCAGCTCTCTCCGTAATTATGTTACACAGGCAGAAACAAAATCTCAAGTATCATTCTGTTAACAACAACATAATCCCGTTCCTTACACAGGTCAATGGGATCATGTTGAAGCAACCTTGAACACAATGAAACAATAGTTCACCAAGTTTTTAGGAAAAGTTTAGGCAACTATTGATTGAATAAATAGGTTAGGTGCTGAAATGAATAGATACAATGTGCAATAATGGAAAGGGGATTTACTTGTATTTGTCCACCGTGGCCACTGACCATATCAATCATTTTGATATAAGAGCCTTCATCCACTGGCTCATAAACCTAATTCAGAAGTAAGGCAACCTGTAAAATATGTTTTTTCTCCACAATATCTGTTGAAGAAAACCATCGGAGGCTACCAGCAAAAGTACGTTCAAGGACCTACCTTTTCATAATTTTCTAGTCGGACTTTAAAATCATGATACCCAGCTTCAAAATCTGGCCTGAAACATACCACAAATCACAATGTAATCGTATGGGTGTACAAGAAGAATGGAAGTTTTCTTGCATCATACTCTTCTGCATAGTCCGGGCTTTGTTGAACTTTGAGACGTATATTTCTTTCAATTATCTGCCGATCATTACATAGTGTCTCTAAAAAGATAATCTGTGAGTAAAAAAGCATTGATCATATATCAGACATCAAGTGAAAAGATTCAGCACACGAATGTAAAACATTATAATGACTCCGAAAAGCAAGAGTTAAACAACCAAGGTAAATGCCGCACAAGCCTATACAAGTTTCCAGCACATAGCTGCTTTAAACAATTTAAATGACCATGTCTACAACACCTTCACAAACAGGATAGTACAAGTGTAATTCTTTATCAGCCAATTTGAATTATATTCTTTAACTGAACTTAATTGAAAGTTTAGAGCTTCCCTGGAACCCACTTGCAAAGTTCAAAGTTTAGGGTAAACTTGAAATGGATATACTAACTCCAAGTGCAGTTGTAGGTTTTGAAATCCTCTAGGCCTACAATGACTAGTCTATCGTATTTTGTTAATAATATAAAAAGGAGAAGCATATAGTTTATACAGTACATCACACACACATCGCAAATTCATACACATATATGCAATAAAAGTTCCTTAAGCGGCCCAGAAACACCCAAAAGAAGAAGGGAAGAATGAGGAAACTAAAAGTTCCTCAGGTGGCATCATACAACCATCTTTCACGCGATGCACATCAAGCACATCATAATATATGTAAAGATTTTCACTGAAATATACTTAACACAAATGGTGATAATCAACAAAGGTATAGAGACCTGATAATTAATTTTAGTGAAACAATTATAAATTTCCAGATGATAAAGTAACTAAAACTCAGTACTGTACCTTGCATTTTCCTTCAGCCATTTTCATAAGCATATTTCTTCTTTTCCTTGTACTATTTGTTGCATCAAATATCCCAACCTAAACATCATGAGAGAATGCAGTATAAAGTACCAGATACATATGCACACTAAAAAGATGAAGTAACTTACCTGGCCACCCTCTTGCATCCAAGATATCATATCCTCCATTGCAAGTGCTGCTACCTACTAGCAGGTCATGAATTAAAACTATGCGCAAGGAAAAAGGTCAATAGAGGTTATAAGTAACGTAAAAACAAATGAATAAAAAACAAGTTCACAGCTTGAACTATGTCATTGTGTAACTCCAATATGAAGAATGCAAAAGAAACATTTAAAACTAAATCGAGTCACATTTTTTAACAGTATAATGTGTATCTGTCTGCATGCATCAATGTACAATATGCTTTCCTGTTACAAAATTTCATGAAGCCTTTATTATTATATTTGTTGGTGTATAGAAGATATTTATCATGCTCCTTCCATAGAACAATAAGGTGCTTAAGCTGGTTGCTTCTGTAGCATAGAAGGGCGGGGCCTGAGAGTTTTTGACCAGTAAAACCATTGAGTCCAAACAACCCAAAGTAATGCTCAGGCGCAATACTGTATCCATCTTATATTAGAGAGAGACGGAGGAAAGAGCAAATTGTACAAATGAGCATCAAAATCTGGTATCCCAGCTTCTATGCATCATGTGAGGCAGAAAGGAGGGACGAGATGAGAGAGATAAGCAAGAGAAATTACTTGTTCTCTGACCTTTTTTTTAATTAAAACCGTAGGATGTAAGAATGCAATCAAATGAAGTTTAATCTTTGGAAATGGAAACCTAAGTTATGGACATCCCAAAATGAGCAGCGTAGCAAACAAGTTGGAAGAAAGGAGTCTCAATGAATGTCAATTTCCAAAAAAGTATCTCATAACAACCATCAGAGCATCAAGCAGAAAAAGAAAATTCCAGGAGAAAATCACATAGCAATCTAAGCACACAGTGATAACATCAGCTGACAATATCAAATCGAATCTAACATAAACTCAAAAACATTAATAATTATTTTCTAGTTCTAAAAGCACCAATGGAAAAGTTACCTCATTGCGTGCTTCCAAGCCTTCTGGATTGTCACCTCGGAAAAAATCAGCAGACTGCATAAAGAAGAAGGTTGGTTCAGATCAATGACAAGTAAGCTCAAAGGAAAGTAGAGAACCATAAATGGCAAGCACAGATCGTCCAGTTACATATGATAACAATTGCTGGCCCATTTCTCTCCAAGTTGTATGCCCTGAACATATCATCATACATTGTAATCCCATATTTTCATGGCACCTTAAAGACTAAACTATAGTAGTCATAGTAATATGCTGAAACAAAACATACATATGTAGGTATTATTCCTAAAATATCATGGAGGATGACACATCCAACAGCTCAAACTTCTGCAAAAAGAGGAAGTTAGTACTCATCTTCTTTCATTCTCTTTTTCCCTTTTTCCTATTAGATTAATAGTGGCTAACAACAGGGTAAAATGGCATTTAAAATATTCTGAAAAGGCAAATGGAATTGAGACCAGTTAAGCTATTACTTAAACACTTCTTGGATCTAAGATGATAAGCTTCTTCTGGCTCATGATGAATTTAGCATTACAGTTTGTCTTGTCTTTTTTCCCAAAACAAAATGCAACACAAATATCATGATATATTGAGGTAAAGAAAGCTTCTTAGACTGTGGTTTTGCTTCACTGACCATATCTATAACCTCTAAAAACTATGTCTGGATTGACAAGAATTACTTGAAAAAAGGCCAAAACCTTTCAAAAGACATGCACGAGGCAGAAAACAGCCCAAAGAAGCAAAAGGGCGGAGTTATTCTTTATTTTAGCACCAAAAATAAAGCACAACGAGAGGACATATTAGTTTTGACTGCTGAAGAGGTATCTACAATGTTTTGTATCATCTTCTTTTGGAAGGATGGATAAAAATATTATACAGAAAATTCACAAACCAGTTCTGCTGAAACAATAGAAAAAACGAAGAAAGATATGTCACCAACTGATAGTACCTGGTTAACTCCATGCTTTAGCCTCCGATACTGCAACAGAAATACACAATAATGCAGCTTTCTCTTGTACACAACTTCATAGGAAGACCAAAGAAATAACAGAACACCCCTGATTACCTTCCCAACATTGAAATGTTTGGTGTCATGACCTAACCAACGAAGATACCGAGTAAGTTTAGCTGCAGTGAAGGTTTTGCCCCGCGCAGGCAACCCAACCTGTAGTAAGCATAAATTCAAGTAGCAAAGGTTGACATCCAATCAAATAACCCAACCCCAACTCATAAGGAGAGCTTCCTTCTATTTGAACAACTTTGGAAGGAGCCAAAACAGGACGTAAATAACAATCTCTGACAAAAATACCAGAGAGAAAATGAAAATTTTAAGTATTAGAAGATATGAGGAAATTACTAAGACAATTGCTAGATGCCTGTCCTCCTTTGGGCCAAGCATCTGATCTGCTACAGCTGCAGCTGCAACAGCTCCTGCAGCAGCCGGCATGGAATTCTAAACATACACAGTGAGAAATGGATTAGAGGTAGGCATCATGATGGGAGATATATAGTTTAAGCATTCTTCAGAGTGAATGCTGTAGGTTTGAACAACAAACCTTGGATTCTGAATCAAGTTTGAGATCAACAAAGAAAGTTGTTGCACTTGCTGACTTCACTAGTCTAGGAGATCCTACCCCCCTATCCACAAAGAGTCCTCTATGACCTTCTTGTTTCTGCACAGGTGAAAAAGTTCCAACCGACTTTGACTCGACCAAGCCAGATCCTGAAGATATTTTGGCTGCATCTGGGACAGTGACTTCCATCGGCTGAAATTACCATGGCAGAGTCCACACAAAAAGGAAGACATATCATTATTTGTGAATATATAAAAGACAAGCTAAAACCAAGTTTTCAGATGGTAATAATACATAGGCATGTTCAAAGATCACTTTGTAGTACAATTATAAATGACCTATAAACATATGTACAGTCGTTAAGTCCTCTTTGTATTGAAATGCAGCCAACTCCAACCTTTCATATTAAGAACCAAATTAGGAGGATGATTGCTCTGCTGTCTTGACAAAGGAATAGCAATTCAATTTCCTGGACAGATTACATTCATAAACAAAAATCGCAATCTGATGACAATGCAATAGCAAGTGGAAGATTTTGTTTATCAAAAATCACTCTCACTTAATTATATATTACATGGACAACTATCTCCACAACAAGCAGGAAACCTAACAATCTACAGGAAATTATTGTTTCTTGCATATCAGGTCATTATGTGTCGGGAAGCATGAAGAACACTGCATAAGGATGTTATGGCAAGGAATAAGATCAGAAATGATAGATAAGGAAAAGAACACCACCGTCAGATCAGGTCGATCAACAGAAACACCAGTATCTCTCTGGTAATGTAATGCACCACTAGAGCCATCAGTCTTGGAAAATACCCCTCTACGACTCAAAGACCTAGGAGTTTCTGTCATGTTAGCTGCATAAACCAGACCTGAATTTGCAGATGTTGTTGGAGCTGGAACAACATAATGCTCAAGATCAAGCTCCAAACTTGCCGAAGATCCATTCTGCATTGGAAAGTGTCAAAAGAATGATATGATGGATTTTAGTTATGAAGCTCCATCCAAGAAGAATTTCAAGCATAAAAATTATAAAAGCCGCAAATGAACCCAAAAAGGTTGATTTCACATAATTTCTGATAACTTGAACGGAAACGAGCTAATAATAGAATTGATAAAATTGTGGTAAATAGGTAGCATGTCGAAAATACTTGTTTGGGACATTTTTGAGATCTTTTGATTAACTAAAAAGCTTCTAAAATTTTGCAGTTTCTAGAAAACTTCAAAATTCAAATAAGTACCAATTTACCGAGCAATCAACATAGGAGAAGGGAACTCTTCGCTAATCACTCAACGAAGACATTCATATGTATGATGGGAGGACCATGTTATCAGAAACTCAAAACTACACATTTCTTTATAATATAACTTAAAAGCATAAAGAAGATAAATGCTTTCACAACTTTCCATGTGCTTGAGAATCCCTTTTTCCATAATCAGAACAAAAAGGCAAAACTGCATTCGATATGTTTTTTCTGATCAGAAATACTTGCAGGGGCTACATATTCATTTTCAGCCACGAAAAGTATCCTATTAGTTTAAATGACACAAACCCGAAACCGACAAGAAAGATGTAGAGAGAAAGTACAAGCTTACACGAGCAACTCTCAACATCCTATATGGTAAAGAGTTTTACAATATTAGAAATTCAAGAAGCCATTAAATACTTAGCAGGTCAGCACTTTCTCATTATTTAGTAAGTTCCGTACCTACCTCATTACTGGCTTCCGCAGCTGAGTTTATACTGACGTCTGGGATTCCACGAACGCTAGAAGGCTGGAAATTCTCCTGATATGCTCTCCAACTTGCTGCAAGATCAAATGGGGAAACCCTATCTGCTTTAATGAACACTCTGTACTCAAGAACCGCATCATCGCTCAACTTAAACGTGGCCGATGGCCGGTCCCCTTGTAATGTACCCCCTGTCAATTGCCTGTTTGGACCCTCCTCCACTAAGCAAGGGCCATTGCTATACTTGGGTTTCAACAAAAACTTAAAATCCAACGTCTCTATTACATCACAAAGAAACAGAGGAATAGACAACAAATATTAGACTGTAAAGTTCCGAAACACAAACCTCAAGGAACCAAAGCTCTTGGCCTGAAAATTCGTTGTTAATTACCGTGATTAGGAGGTACAACAAAACTTAATTCCCACATAGACGTCGATTCTCGTTCCATCGGGAGCTGATGAATTCACAGCAGCTAGTTAATCAATAATGCAAACGGGGTAACAATGTGAACCCATTTCATCAAAGTTCAAAAACACTATCCGGAGCAAATTTTGCTATTAAATTAGGAAAAATAAAGAAACCAATAAGCACATAACATAAAATCGAAGGAAGTGGAAGATGGCGATGATTCCAACGTACTGCTTTGGAAGAATCCCAGGAGCCAACGAGGGGTACAGAGCCATAAACGTGGGGTGCAAGTTCCTCTTTCAGCTTGCAGTTCTCCATCTTGAGAGAGACGTAGAGCTGGCCCCCAGCTTGGTCTTCTCTCTCTTCGCTGCCATGGGAGCTACTGTCAGGATTCCTAGATGCACCAGTGCCCATTTTCTAGTGAATTCGATAGCCGTTCATACGGGGTGGGAGAGAAGGACTGAAAAGCAAGAAAGTGGAAGAGAATGGCGATAAGAATGGAATGGAATAGCGGAGTAGGAGAACGATGGATATCCTACTGCCTTCTGACGCCGGGTGGCTTAAGTGCGGGCCAAGAATATAGTAGGTAGGGCCGAATCACAAATTCCTTTATCCATCCAACGATTCCACATCTCCAAAGATTTTAGCTTTACTTTTTCCATTATTATTATCACCCAATGACGACATGTATTTAACGGAATTTTACGATCTCTCATATGAAAGGAAGGTTTGCTCTCGAATGTGTGGTATTATCTAAATATATCTAAATAGCCTCAGATTTCCGATGAGGCTAGAGTGCCTTCTTAGGGCTTGCTAGCTTGTCATATCATGGGTTTCGTAGTTAGAGCACTCGAAGCAAACCAAAAGCTTTGTATCAGAAAAAAAAATATGAACGGTCAAATCTCCTAAAGAGAGAACTCATTGAGATAATTTTGGGAGGACGCATTGGGGAGCGAGGGCTTCCATCGAGCTAGGAAGGCCCAAACTACAAAGTTAAAGTAGCACACAGCATGGAGATCTTTGACGTAAGAGTCGGTGCAAGCGCCTTACAACCACTTTACCCCTAGTGAGAGGTAGGGGCTCTATGTTCCCACTTTTGGTTAATTGGATAGGTGTTGATAGTAGAAGAACCCATTCATATTAACACCCTGGTTGTTATGCCCCCTTTAAGAAAACTATGAAGTAAGATTTATCAACTCAGAAAGCTTGATTGACATACTACTCAGTGAAGCCTACAACCAAATGGAGTTGGGAGCCCCCTTAGAGCCAGTCTACACCTTCTTGTACAACTTCGGGAGAGAGGTACTGCAGCCCAGGAGAATGGTATCCCCCACCCCATCACTGGGCATACGCCCTGGAGGAGGACCTATAAGATCACATTCCTAGCAGTGGACGTTCCATCAACATACAACACCAACTTGGTTAGGCCAACTTATCGCACTATGCAATGATAATGCGCTCTGATACCACTAAATGTCACACTTCTTAATGATAATATGCTCTAACACCATTAAATGTCACACTTAAATTAAACCACTTCAACATAGACCAACCCACAATTGGATATCCATAAATAATCCCGTCATCATAACCAACACAAGTATCAATTGATCTAAAAGTCATACATATATTTGTTAAGTATATCAAAATAGAACTTTTATAATTGGTTCACATCCCATACTTACTTCTAGTGTGTAACTAACACTTTCAAAATTTATGACTTTAAATTTTATTTTACTTGTGAGGAGAACAATGGATACTGGCTCAACCCAACTTGTAACACAAAATTTAGACCTATAGCTTGGTGAGTGAAACCATCAAGATCTACACCTGAAAAATATTAACAAAAGAATAAGTCTGCAATTCAATAATTAAACAACAGGAATCACCGATACATGTATGTTAAGTTAAGTTCAAACGAGACAACAATGGGCAACATATATAAATTATCATCAGTTGGATTCCAACACATCTCATTTTACTTTAGAATGCAATAATCTCATAACATGACAATCAATCACGCTATTTTCTTTTCTAATATGCTTACAAGGATATAATGTCTTTATTTGCCAACTCAGTCTCACCACTCATCAATCAATGTTTAAGTGAATTCCCCTTTGTAAACCACACAGGCATGGAGGCCTTTCATATTGCATTACAACTCTTTTGAATTTATTTTTGCCACACAGATTCATAGGGACCAATTAAAGAGGTATTCACATAATAATTATATTCAATTCTCATTGCTCTCTTATTTTTATATATCATCGTTCTTGTAAGCAACTAGTAAAGTAAGACCACATATCATCATATCTCTTCATCACAAGCATATAGCGGCAATGTCATATAACTCATGGAACATGGAAAATACGCTTTCTGTTCTTGCTTCCACCACATCATCATTCAAAGTAAAGCATCAAATAGATCATAACATATATAGTAATTCATTTTCAGTCCAATTCATACATAAAAGTAATATCAAAAGGAAAATACAACATATATAGGCAATACCAATAATTTAATTATGTTGCTTTTACCATATAATCATTCAACTTAAGTCATGAATCAATCATACACTACTCATAGGTTGTTAGCAACAGAAATCTTAGACTTCATAAAAGTAATATAGAAGAACACATATAGATAACACTAATTATTTATTTACTTCAGTTGTTAGATCATCGATGGTCTTAATTTGTTGTTTGAGTTTTCCCAAATTGATCCAACTCCTAATAAGATTTCAGATATTGATTCATTTTATAATTCAAACTTTCGAAAAATAAGAATAAAATATAAATACTTATGTCACCATGTTAATTGACCTTTTCTAGACAGACTTAACAACATCTCTGTTCTTGAAAGGATCGCGTGTACTGCCCAGAACGCGCTAGGGGAATCGATAAATAAAAATGCATAATAAGAAAATTGAAGCGTAAAAAACAAACGAAACCAAGGGGTGCACCTTTAGAGTTCCCGGGCGTTCGATTTAGTATGAAAATTTATGCAACAATAAAGTATAATCATACGAGGCTATGATGGGAAAATAAAAGTAGAAGCAAAAATTAAAATCAAAATTTACCTCTTAAAGTTCGAGCTTCCAACTGGTTAGTTTTGTTGAACGTTCACCCAAGATTCCAATTTAGAAATCCTCCAAAGATGATCTGCACCACATCGAGAAACGACACCTTGATCCCTTTGCTAGAAAGAATCAAGATTAAAGAAAAACTCATCCTTTGAGAATAATGGAGGGGGCGGCGAATTTTGTGATGGAGGAGGAAAGTTTTTGTGTTGTATTGTGTAATGAATTATTACCATAATAATCATACACAAAAAATATATTTATATACCTTGAATAGATAAATAAGAATGTATCTAGATACATTCTATAATCTATAAGGTAACTCTTCAATCCATTTCAAATAGAGAAGAGTCTAAATATGACCAAGCTAGCACTTTTCAAAAATGCAATTATTTGGTCAATATTCCCTCCATCAATTTTGCTAGTGGCACTTAATCATTGGGCCAATTTTATGTAAAATAAATTCAAGACCTAATGAATTTTAACTAAATCTAATTTAATAAAATTTATTTAATTCAATTAAATACTTAAGCCCAAATTGTCTCTTATTATTTAATGAAATTCAATTCATTAATTATATAAAGACAAGCCCAATTTAAATTAATCCAATTAATTTAAACTTGGGCTATCCATCCAATGGACCCCCATATGTGAGTAATCCAATTACTTACATCTTATGGAATTAATTCCTAATTAATTCCTTGTTCTTTCTCAATCATTTGTGTGTGACTCTTTAGGTTCACCTTTCAACTAGACTTGGGCTAGTATCCAACACTATTATTAATTAAATCTAATTTAATTAATATTTCTTGATTAACTTTTAATTAAGAAAGTCCGTCACTATGGGTGGCCGTCTAGCAATAGTCCAGGCACTAGAGACTAGGTGAAATTTTTGTTGTGAACATTTAGGCTCCTGAGTCCATACGAGTACAGTCCTTTTGTCTACCCTCTCCCTACCTTAGTCTATAGCATGAAATTAGGTGTCGGTTCCCATCCTAGACTAGGCGTCTATGCTTAATACTTGAGATCATGTTACACCATGTTTCTCGACATAGAAACCTCTTTTTCCTATTTGATCTATGATTGTGGCCACAAGTTCATAAAATGTGAACACATCTCCAAGTGCATAGGAGATACCTCTGTCACATACTGACAGGGAACGGATCCTCTTCTTAGAACTTGTCGTCATCACCACATACTCCGACTGTACTAGAAAAGGCTTATGATGATCATGTTTGTGACACAATCACCTCTCGCACAGATCCAAGATACAATCATCGTATGCACGTGACTGTCGTGATTCCTCAAGTTTGAGAACTACTCCCGTACTATTGGAGTTGGGGATTGGTGTCATGCCGACCAAGCCTCCAAGGCTTCCATATGACGATCCCCGCGAGTCAGTTCAGTCAGTTGACTACCTTGTCAACTAACCCACTGAAATTGCATAGACGTCCAATGTCTGTCGCCGATGAAACGTGGCACTCATCCAATGAATGCAATACTTAGAGCAAGTCTCAATGGGATTCTCGTTGCCTAGTCTCGAGATCCTCGACTTGAAATGTATCAGACCAACCCTCAAAAGTTGGTTCCAAAGCCGCCATCCAATTTGCAGCCTAACTACATGGGTCATCAAGTGGTCTGAGGGCATCTGTTGTGACGTTAAATCAGTGATGTAATTGGTAAGCACAACAGATACATGTGTCAAAGACGAATACTTACCATATTCGTTGGGACAATATTGCTTAAATAAAGATTAGTTGAATGGTTTCCAAAATCGCTAATCTAATTGGCTTTTTGGTCACCTATTCTAACTATACAATCTATAAAAATTCTACCCCTAAAAGCTCTACCTTGGGCAAGCATCCTCCTAATAAGTCATGTCTTCCACACAGGCTTCAATAACCTTGTTCTAGGCATACATCCTTCTAATAAGTCCTGTATTTTACAGATGCATCAATAACCCCTGTTTTGGATAGATATCCCCTTAATAAGCCATATTTTCCACACAAGCATCAACATGACCTACTCTAGGCCGGCATCCCCTTAAGTAAGCTTTGTCTTCTGTACAAGCATCAACAAACCCCTACTTTGGACAAACTCTCCCTAATAACCCTTGGTTTGTGCAGGACCTAATAAATATTGCTTTCTACAAGCATGAAAGTAGCCCTAGTAATAGTAGAAACCTCCATCATTAACTTCCCTATCAAAACACAAGACTATACCCCTTGTATGGGCTAAGAAGGCATCTACCAAAAGCATATCTTATATAAATACTTCAAGAAACTGTCTCTTGAAACAATGAAGGAAGGCCCACTCCAGGTGGACACATTTTAGCAACTAAGATCTTGACCCTAAAGTATGCCCGAGACCCACCCACAAACAATGCGCCTTGAAAAGGTACCTAAAGAATACATACCTATGCTATGCACAAATGTAATCCTTCCTTATAATGTATCCCTACATTACTACTGTTTCTTTATAGGAAAATGAACTCTAGAGAGCTCTATCCCTAGAGCTAGGACGAAAGTCATGTGCCCACTCTTAGGGGAGGATCTCTCCCAAAACTAGCCATGAAGACTAGCATTATTCTACTTATCAAAGAATTACCATGCAGATGAAGCTTTACCGCTCACCTAAAGGGGGAAGGCAAATATCACATCTTGTCTACAACACCTACCAGATCAAAGAAGATCCCACTCTCAATCAACAAACATCAAAGTTACAGAAAAAAAAAAACAACCACTTGAAGGCGACGAGCCTCAAAACCAACAGTAAACGTACATAGGAAAGAGGCAAAACTCAACTAGAAAAAGAACAACAACAAAGTAGAAATATTGTAGAGCAGATATTATAAAGCATTCAGGCCAAACTAGCCTTCAATATCCATGTCCATAGTATACTTCAAAAAACTGTTTACTAAAAAGTGGGGGTTCAAGCTTCATTTAGCAAGGGGGTCGTGGCTTTCTCCCCTTTGGAGGGCCCACCACCTTCACAACTAGATCACTTCTTCTCTTAATCTTCCAACAGGAGTATTGACTGAGGTCTCCTCAATGTCTAGGTCCATGATAACGGGGGGCATTTCTTTCTTTTTGGTTGTTTGTGCCA